>NC_047659.1:27885170-28130170 GCF_011762505.2 Arvicanthis niloticus | reverse complement strand
GTGACCCATAGGGGTTGGATTTGTCCTTGTACTATCCTATAGTCACTAACTGTCTCACAATAATGGTGTTAGCCCATTTATGAGGATAGAGTTCTCAAGGCCCGGCCTTTTCTGGAAGGCTCTGCCCTCCTCATACTGGATACAATTGAATACTGGTACAATTGTATTACTGAGACACTTGAAGTTAAATCGCCATGTGATTTGAACAAAGGATAAACACTGAAGCCACAGCCATTCCTTCCACACGTTCAGAATCCTATAATGGCGTAGTTATCTACCATGAAATAATTGTTTCTCAGGATATTGCTTTGCTAATTGGATTAAGCCCTCAGTTTGGGTGTGAACGATGATAGAAGACTGCATAGCTAGCAAAAGAATTCATTACATGCCACTAGAGTTGTTCACTTTCTAAAATTAGACTAAGTATTTCAATTTGGTCTTTGGTTTGTGGCCCTGTAGCCTTTAAGCCCTGGAGGGCAAGAGATGAACTTAAACCGCTTGGTCTGCAGGCACCAGACTTGGGTTGTTTTTGTACAACTGCACAGGCAAGACATTTCACAGAGGCTTAGGGTTATTGTCTAGGCTTTTTATTTTGCTAGCTCTCAGCATCATTTTTCAGAGGGACACTAACACTACACTCAAATCATAAAGCTTCTGGAAGTAAGCTTTTAGAAGTAAAAACCAAACCAAACCTATTTTTTTGAGACTAAGAAAGTCAGGGAAGAACAGTTTGATATCCTTCAAAGACATATTGAGATTATTCAGGGTCCCACCAGAGAGCAGAAATGGGGTAAGAGAGTCCATCAGAGGAGATCATTTCAATAACTATTATTGCCTCATGATATATAGTGGCCATTTGACACATAAGAGTCTTACCCTCAACCACCAGCAATGATCAATCAGAGAAAACCACTTTTTTTCCCCAGTGATGATGATTTCTGTCTCTCTCTCTCTATCTCTCTCTCTCTCTCTCTCTCTCTCTCTCTCTATATCACACAATAGAGGAGAGTAAATGATCTGTGGACTCTCTTTCAATTTTGAGAACCTAAGTGCCTTAGCCTGGAGAAAGCAGACCCGTCCTTGGACCTTCCAATTTAACAGCAAGAGGAAGACAACCTTGTGCTGAAACAGCAATGTTGCCCACTCATAAATTCCTCCCTAGGTACCCGTATGTAGTGAAACAGTATCTGAGCCCTGCATCTAGCCCGAAGTGGCTTTGTACGGATTAACCACACTCCCCTACCTAATCTCCTTTGTGGCCATGGGTTTACAGTTTACAACTGTGGGTTTGGGATCACTGTCTGTGGCTAAAGCACAAAACCAAGCCAGACAGCACACTTGAAGATCAAAGCAAAAACTTGGCTGTACTCTGCCAGTTCTCTGGGCAACCTAGCTAACCACATATGCTTCTTGGATACCAATTAATCTCAATCCAGGGAGACAGAAAGCCATTTATGTTACACTTTAGTCTAAGATGTAAGGCAGCCAAACATTTAGTAGTGTGAGCATGTATTCAGATGATAATCAGTCCTGGAAAACTGTATGTAAGGGTCATCTTGAAACATTGCTAGTCTCTGGGCTGATGATTGTCCATTGTGGGTTGTCATTTGTCTATATATGCACCAGCCATGAAAACACATGCATGCATTTGTTCTGTACTTTAAAATGTGCAATATGCTTTTCTAAGTAATAATGTCATGTGATCTCAACAATGCCGTGCCCTCAGCCTCAGCACATCGTTTACGCTCCTCCATTGTTTTCATCCCCACGCTCCAAATGAGAATTGGAAAATTCAGTCAGTTTCTTTCAGTTTCAAAGGTGAGGCATAGTGTTTAAGATTCTGAACAAACTTTAAAATAAGTTGGTTCATTATTTAATTCCTAATTTATTAATTTTTTTTATTTTATGTGTATTGGTGTTTTGCCTGCATGTATATTTGTGTATATCCTGGAGTTAGAGACAACTGTGAGCTGCCATGTGGGTGATGGAAGTTGAACCCAGGTCCTCTGGAAGAGCAGTCAGTTCCCCTTAACCACTGAGCCACCTTTTCAGCTCCACAAATTTTAATTTATGTATGAGTATTACCTTTACAAAGTTATCTGTGCTCATTCAAAAATTAAATATAAAAAAGGAAATAAAGCTGGTAGGGGTGCATTGTGGGAGGACTTGGGAAGAATTCAAGTGGGTGGGAGTGAATATAGTCAAAATGTATTATAGTCATATGTAAAATTCTCAAAGAATACATGAAAATATAATATTAAATAAGATATGGTCACAGAGATAAAATCAAAGTCCTCTTCTTCATTACTATAGTCCCACTCCTCAGAAATATAATTTAGATATTATTAAATAATATTAGTTCATACATACCTCATAAACAAATATAATTTATGTTATTTATCCTAACATGCACTTTTGATTTAAGTAGCATCTTTAAATGAAAATTATAAACCTCTATTTTTTAGAGCTTGCTAAGAAAACAGGGGAATCTACATAAAAACTTCAATCTTGGTCCTTTGATCTTAAGGCGTCACTTGACTTAACCCCTTGGCTATTCATCTTAGCATTTACATTATCAGTTGTTGGTGGTATGATTGCATTTCTGTCTTATTGTCTAGGTTTAAGCATTTATTTATAGATCCACAATCCATGTGTGTTATGGTATACACATATGCATACACACATTTTGTCATTTATATTCGTAGCATGTCTTCACATGGTGTACATACTTTATGTTAGTCATTTATCTAGGTGGCATATGGAGTATCAAGCTATGATTATATTTTATTGGTCCAATTGAATATCCATTGTTTTTTACACTGACGGGACTGTCTGCTTCATACATTTTCCATGTGGACACTGAACGAAATATAAAACTATACAGAGCCAGGCTATCTGAATGTCCCCTGACACTGTTTTCCATACATCTCAACAATTACAGCAGCACAATGCCTTAAGGAATCTGGATCCCTCAAAACTTGCTAAACACATTTGTATTCTGTGAAGCCCTTTGGGAAAGCTCTTGTTGAGCTTGAAAGGTTAGAAATTGAAGTTATAGTGACCCTAACAGAGAGAATTCTCACCCATCTATCTCTAACAGGTTTCTCAACAGTAGTTGAGATCTGTTTATCTTTCTCACCCCCTCCCCCGCTTCTCATGCTCTCTTTGATCTGTAACTAGCAAACCCAGTGTGCAGAATAATGTGTATTTTTCAGCCCATGTTTTTAATCTTTCCAGCCCCTTTCATTTTGCTTCTGGAATAACTAGCTCCTATTGTTACTGTGGCTTGCTTTGAAACCACCTCTAAATCAACAGTGTTACTGATCAGCAGAACTGGAGTAGCCTGGGGAGAGAAAGGAAATCCACTCATTGTAGAACAGAGGCAAGCCCAGAAACCCAATTCTCCTTAAGTGGGATTTGGCTTCTGTGCGTGCAATGTGAAGAAATGTGGCGACGACTATTACTCAGTGAAGTGGTTTTTTTCTTTTTTGAACCATGAACCACAAGTGAATTCTAATAACGGGTGAAGCAAGGTTCAGATGTAATAATCTGCCGCTAGCTATGTGCTGGAACTTTTCTTTAGAACGTCATGCTATCCATTTACATAAAAGTATGTGGATGAAGATGAAGGCATACATTTTATATGTATCTAATGACAGCCTATATTTTTTTCATTTTTTAAAACACCATATCTGCATTTGTCTACATGTGATACAGTTTTCTACATGCATATACATGTTGCTTGATAGAAACCTGTCTTTCCTATTATTTTAGTAACTTACACAACACACTTAGAATAGCAGAGAATTGGGAGCATCTGGTTGAGTAGGTATGGACTGATGATCCAATTTGTAGCTCTCTAAGCACTTGAGTACGTTCTACCCCATGACTGTGTTCAACATCTGCCTTGTGGTAAAAGGTGTAGGTTTCAAGGGTACATGAAGAGCATGAAGAACCATCACATAACACTGGTTGTGTTTGTGGTTCCTGTTTAAAGGATTTTATGAGGGAAAGACATTTCAATAACCCATAATTGCAAAGGTTCCCATTTTCATTGGTAGAAAGAGAAGCTTATTTACAGTAATGAAATTCTAGGCTTTTAGGAGTCTGCTTCGATTATCATTGCACGCATAGTAGCTTAGACTAGTTTGGGCTCAATTGCTATTTGTGGGACAAATGAATAACTATTAATGTCAAGAATAACTTGTCAATTACCATCTCCATTGAAGGTATATTGATTCCTAAATATCAAATGCAATGAGCATGTGTCACTTCCGTTGCATGCTCTTCAGCCCATTAATGTCAATGACTGTTTCAGCCTCAGTAAAGCCATTCTGGTCAGGGTCTTTTTCTATACCCACAACTGGCATCTGTTACCTGCTCATGCTTCATGGACCTCTCTCCTCCTCCTTACATGCAAGCCTCCTCTATTATTTTCTCTCAGCAGTCACCTTGCTTGGCCTAAATCCCTTCCTGCGCTGCCATCTCAGCCAAGATCAGTACCACTTGTAAATGACAAGCAACACTTAAGAAAATCTGAAATGAAAGATGTGCACAGGACAGGAGTTTGTTTTTCTTTCCAATGAGAGCTAAGAGTTAGGGTACTCAGCTGTTGTGATGGCTCAAGGATGGTGGGCGAAGTCCACTGGCCTCTCCTTTGGTCTGTCAGTGACTGCCATTTCTTCGTCAAATTGCGCTCTTAAGTGCACAAGGACCATCTCTAAACATCTCCATTTTGTTTTCTATTTCTTTCCCTTGCCACCTCACCACAGTTCTCTGAGCCTTCTGTATTTATTTTATATCTGTATTATTCCAGACTCCAGGTTTGAGGTGACTTTGCAAATATACTTCATGAGACATACTGCCTACCTAAAGAAATCTATAGGTGAATGACAAGTGTTTCTAAGAACCTTTGGGAAGGACCCCTTGCACTCCACCAGTGAGCATACTGGAGGTTTTTTCCCTTAGAGTTGCTGTCAGCTGAAGAGAGCTGTGGTGCTTGTATTACAGCAACCAGTGGCTTTAGTGGGAGGGTAAAGCTATGGCTCCCTTGACTTAAATGGAAGAAATAGAAAAGATCGACCTATCGACCTATTCCAGAATCATTTGAGACTTGGTAGTTGGCTGTAGTTTGATTCCTTCTCTGTTGGGCTATTTTAGCTTCTTCTTCTTCTTCTTCTTCTTCTTCTTCTTCTTCTTCTTCGTCTTCTTCGTCTGCTTCTTCTTGTTCTTCTTCTTTCTCCTTCTCCTTCTCCTTCTCCTTCTCCTTCTCCTTCTCCTTCTCCTTCTCCTTCTCCTTCTCCTTCTCCTTCTCCTTCTCCTTCCTTCTCCTTCTCCTTCTCCTTCTCCTTCTCCTTCTCCTTCTCCTTCTCCTTCTCCTTCTCCTTCTCCTTCTCCTTCTCCTTCTCCTCCTCCTCCTCCTCCTCCTCCTCCTCCTCCTCCTCCTCCTCCTCCTCCTTCTTCTTCTTGCAGTGCTGGGGTTTAAACTCAGAGCCTCACTCATGCTAGGCAAGCATTCCATCACTGAGTATCACATCTGGCTTCTCTCTCCAGTCTTTTTTCATTTGCTCACCCACAGTGAGGGCCCTGACAAGGAGTGGCAATGAGTACCCTACAGGCAAAATCACACACAAGCCTGTATTCACCTGTTATGCAAGAGGGACTTAGATGTGACATTGGAGAAGAGGCTAATTATCATTCCCCGATGTGACAACCAACAATGTCTACTGATGTTGTCAGAATTCCCATGGGTAAGGGTGGGGGAAGAGGCAGAACTGATGGCTTAGATGTATTGCAGTGATTTTATCAGTAAGTAATCACTGCTCTAGTCCAGATGTTTTTATTGATTAACTCTGAAACTGTTAATCATCTGCAGAACACTAATGGATACTTACAAATTTTCCACTAGAAAATCCTTTTAAATGTATTTAAAGAGAGAAAAGAAAAAAAGAATGCAAGAATAGGCTAAAAGTAAAGTGCTCTTTGTAGCTGGATGAATGGCGGCAGCATGGGCCCTTTGTTTAGTAAGTGGAGGGTGATTGCTCCTGTCTGCTGCTGCAGTGATGCAAAAGGTCATGACTGGCAGGTCAGGATGGGACAAGAGTGCATGAAAACATGATCTGTGCAATGTCCTCATCCTGAAAGAGCCTGGCAAGGCATTATTAAGGAACTCTGGAATTTAAGGATGGTTGTTCCTACCAGTTGAGGAAAGAAAGTATCAATATGGGATGAAGATTTTCCTGGCAGCAAAGAGACTTTTATCTGCATCCAGATGACAGGAGAAAGCGAGGATCTGAGCCATGGCTTCACTACAACAGAATTCCAGAGAAGACTGAGTAGTCTACCCCAGCAGGTTAGGACAAGGCTGAAAGAGAAGTCTGAAATTGAAATAGAAATGTTTAGGTATACATTCAACCTCCAGGTCCTTGTGTTTTGTGGTTCCACAAATGGCTGACTTCTCTCCATGAAAAGCCACAACTTTCCCCTGCTTCCCTGCAGATGATTTTAGAGGAATCTGCCTTTCAAAACCTCAGAAATCTTAGGGATAGACTGACACCTTTACTCCAAGACACAGAAGAGTAATTGTGATGATGTTCAAACTTAACAGAAAAGGAAGAGGAAGTCTTGAATTAGGGAAGAAGGACTAATCCACTAAGAGGCTAATACCATACTCTTTTATAATATAGCTCTGTGGTACGACTTAAAATAGGGGATAGTGATGCTCTAGCGGTTCTTTTATTGTTCAGGATTGTTTTAGCTATCCTGTGCCTTTTGTGTATCCATATGAAACTGAAAACCGTCCTTTCAAGATCTGTGAAGAAATGTGTTGAAATTTTGATGAGGATTGCACTGAATCTGTAGACTGCTTTAGGTAGGACGGCCATTTTCACTATATTGATCCTACGGTTCCATGAGCATGGGCGATCTCTCCATCTTCTTCAATTTCCTTCTTCAATGACTTGAAGTTTTGTTTTATGATTTTTTTTCTCTCTACCCTGTTTGTCTGTCCTGGAATTCACTTTGAAGACCAGGCTTACATTGAAGTCACAGTGCACCACCAAGCCCCACTAACTTGAAATTTTTATTATAGAAATATTTCACTTGTTTGGGTAGTATTACCCCAATATATTATCTATCCTTCCAGGCTACTGTGAAAGATGTTTCCCTGATTTCTTTCTCATTCCATTTGTCATCTGTATATAGGAAGGCTACTATTGTCTTGTTGTGAGTTAATTTAAAATTCAGCCGTTTTTCTGAACGAATTGATCGGCTGTAGGAATTTTTCAGTGACATTTTACTGTCATTTATGTATACTATCATATCATCTGCAAATAAAGGGACTTTGACTTCTTCCTTTCCAATCGGTATCACGTTGATCTCCTTCAGATCTCACATTGCTCTAGCTAAAACTATAAGATCTATAAAACTAAGAACTGTGTTGAATAGGAATGGAGAAAGTGGAAACCTTGTCTTTATTTCTGTGGGGTTGTTTTTGAGTTTCACTCCATTTAAGATGCTGTTGGCTATGAGCTTGCTGTAAACAGCCTTTATTATGCTGAAGTATGTCCCCTGTACTCTTATCTCTTCAGGATTCTTATCATGAAGGGGTGTTGGATGTTGTTAAAGGCCCTTTCGAGCATCTACTGAGGTGATAATTTGTTTCTGTGACTTTTAGTCTGATTATAAGGTGGAATAAACTGACAGATTTTTGTATGTTGAACCATGCCTTCAACTCTGGGATAAAGTAGACTTAAAGTAGACTTGACCATGGTGGGTTAGCTTTCTGATGTGTTCTTGGATTCAGTTTGCAAGTATTTTACTGAAAGTTTTTTTTTTTTTTTTCATCTGTGTTCACAAGGGAAATTGGTCTGTAATTCTCTTTCTTTGTTGGATCTTTACATAATTTGAGTATCAGAGTAACTATGGCCTCATAAAATGAATTGGACAACAGTTTTTCTGTTTTTATTTTGTCAATTTGAGGAACATTTGCATTTACTCTTCTTTGAAAGTCTGGTAGAATTCTGCACTAAAATCAATTGGGTGTTGTTGTTTTTGGTTATGTTGTTTTGGATTTTTTTGTTTTTCTTTTTCTTTTTTGTTTGCTTGTTTGTTTACTTTTTGTTGTTGTTGTTTGGTTGTGTTGTTTGGTTGGTAGACATTTAATGACTACTTCTTTTTCTCCTGGGGTTATATAGGTCTACTTAAGTAGTTTATATGATCTTGATTTAACCTTGGTAAGTTGTATATAGCAAGAAAAGTATCCATTTCTTTATAGATTTTCCAATTTAGAGGGGTACAGGTTTTCAAAGTATGTCATGATTCTTTGGATTTTCCTCAGTATGTTATTAGTCAGTCCCTAGCCTCCAAATCTCTTTTAATTTGGATATTCTTTCCCTGACTTTTAATTAATTTGGATAAGGATTTGTAAACATTATTGATTTTCTCAAAAAAACCCAGCTATTTGTTTCATTGATTCTTTGTTCTGTTTTATTTGTTTCTAACTTATTAATTTCAGTGTTTTAGTTTGATTATTTCTTACCATCAACTCCTTTTGGGTGTGATTTCTTCTTTTTAATTCTAGAGCTCGCAGGTGGTAAGTTCCTAGTCTAAGATCTAGCCTTTTTTTTAATGTAGACACTTAGTGATATAAAGTAGCCTCTTAGAACTACCTTCATTGTCTCCCAGAAGTTTTCATATGTTGTATATACATTTTCATTCAATTCTAGAAAGTCTTTAATTTCTTTTTTAATTTCTATCTTGACCCATTGTTCATTTAGTAGTGAGTTACTCAGTTTCCATGAATTTGTGTTTATTGTTGTTCATATTTGTGGTCAGATATAGTGTTGGGTTTTATTTTTTTATTTTTTTTGTCTGTTGAGACTTTTTTTTGCATCTGAGTATGTGGTCAATTTTGGAGAATGTTGTGAGAGGTGCTGAGAAAACAGTATATTCTTTTGTGTCTGAGTGAAATACTCTCTCACCATCTATTAGATCTATATGGCTCAAAGCATCAGTTAGTTCCAGCATTGCTCTATGATTATCAGGGAGTCTCCTTACAAACTCTTGAAATCTAAAAATGGAACATTATTTTTAAAAAAGACTAGCATCTATAATTTTCAAGTGAGAGTTTTTTTTTTTCTCTCTGCTAATTTCCATCATAGCCTAGATGGTTCTTAATGTTTCCAAAGTTGACTTTGATAAAAGATCCACAAGTTTAAAAGTGTTTCCACGTTATGCACACATTGTAGTGCACATGTGGAGGTCAGGAGACAACTTTAGGAATCTATTCTCTCCTTTCGCCAAGTGAGATCCTGGTATTTAACTCTAGCATCAAGTTTGAAGGTCAGTGGTGTGAGCCACCTCACCACCTCACCATCTGAGCAGTGATGATTAGCTGGATGGAAGAATGGAAGAGCTGAGAGAAACAGAGCATGCGTTCTACTGCACTCTTTGGGATGACGGAAAATGCCATTTACAAATGTATACCACCATTAATTAATTTAGTCGACTTTCAAATGTCTGTTCTAAGGCAAGCCCAGTCTAGGTTCTGTGGATGGCAAGTTTCTGTCTAGTCTTTCAGTCTTTTTCTCTAAATTTGCTTCTCTTTGTTTTGATAAAACTAAAAAACCCAAACAGCTCAGGATCTTCATATAGCATTAGTATCTCCTAATTGGCCTAGCCAATTAGGCTACTTTTTTTTAAAAAATATTTTATTTATTTTATTTTATGTAAGTGAGTACACTGTAGCTATCTTCAGACACACCAGAAGAGGGCATCTGATCCCACTATAGATGGTTGTGAGCCACCATGTGGTTGCTGGGAATTGAACTCAGGACCTCTGGAAGAGCAGTCAGTGCTCTTAACCACTGAGCCATCTCTCCAGCCCCTAGGCTACTTTCTTTTAAGTGAATCTACAAGAAAGTAGATTTCTAATAGTAGATAATTTAATAGTAGTTTATCTAATCTAATTTCCTATAGATTCAATTAAATTCCTACTTCCTTTCCTACCCCATACTAGGTGTTAGAAATACTAGGATAACAGTATTCTTGCCTTTAAAGAATATTATCATTTTTATTCATGCCATACACTTTGAGATACAGCTTACTATATTGTTTTGTTAAGTGGATGAATTATCAGGCCAGAAAGACTAATGGATCCATACAATGCCATATATTCAGAATGTGGCAGGGTCAGAACTGAGACAGTGCTACTTAAAGCCAAGCTGGCTCCTTACCCATAGTGACACCACTGGAGAGTTTTGTAGAAAGACATGGGGAACCATAACTTGTTGGAAGGACTGGAGACAATACATGGACGGTTTTTCTTGTCTTCCTAAACACATATTGAGTATAAAGAATATCACATTAGAAGATGATATCTATCTCAATCAATACACTGTATGTACACCAGCCACACGGAGGGGAATAAAACTAAGAAAAGCAAAGGAATAAGATGAGCCTAGTCACAAACCTAAAGGGCACCAGACAGCCCAAGGAGAAACAGCATGATGTTACTGTGCCACGGAAGAGCTGAGCACTTACCAGAAATAAGCAAGTAAAGGTCAAAGCTCATTTATGGCTCTGGGTTATACACAACCTTAGGATGTTCTGATTTCATGTTAAAAACAAGGACCCCCCCTCATGATGTTTCATTATAAATATTAGTACAGACTCTCTGTTTTCTCTGGAACTGGAATAAGTTATACTAAATAATCTCCAAAGGAAAAATTAGCTATCTGTATATGTGTGTGCATAACTTGCCAAGATTGGTGTGGTTAAAAACACAGATTGATGGTTCAGATTCAAGGCCCATTAGACACTCAGCCTTAGTCCAACTTCCTGAAAACAGCTAAAATTCTCTGTGATTTCTACATCGCAGACTTCCCCTCCCATCCATTTAGAAATGACAGGACACTGAATGTTCTCCAGGAAAACAGTGTCCGGGGTCAGACTAACCACAGAATGACAGACAACATTCACTCCATTTTCCTGTATTAATTAGAAAACTTGGGGACCAGGAGAAGCAGAACAGACAGAACAGGAAGGCCAAGTGTTAGTAGCGATGCGTATTTCCCTTTTCTAGATGGTGTGAATGGAGTCCAGGCTGTCTGATGGACAAGATCTGTGCAGGCACTGCTCGGGGTAATTCACCCTCTGGTTTCCTCATGAGAGAAGTGAAATTTTGTGCTGTGGCTCGCTCGCCTGACTAAATTAACCAAATAACCACAATCTTTGCCTTTCTCTTTTTGTGTACAGAAGACAATCATCTGAAGAAACAAAACATGTAAACGCTGTAGTGCTAATCACAGCATGGCTTAAAATGATCTTAGAAACCCAGAAATGAATGCTATGGAAGATGGGAGTCGAGATGTTTCCATACAATACTACTACAGAAATGTGCCCAGGGTTCGCAGAGAAGAAAGTGTTTGTTTAGTTTGATTTAACTAGAGATTAGGTACAGAGAAGATGAAGCCCATTTGAGACAGCTTGGCAGGCTTGCCTATGACATGGAGGAACTGAAGACGGTGAGGGGAGGTGGCACAGGAAGAAGTCTTGGAAAAGGGAACCATGTCCAGAACAAGCAGATGTTTCCCACAATTCCTAGATGCTTACTCTAACAACCCATAATGTTACTGACACTGGGTTGCAAGGCATCAGAATCAATAATGTACTTTTCCTTGTCCTAGTAACACAGTAAGAAAGCCAACAAAGATATACCGGAAGAATGTTAAGGCTAAGCATAGCCTTAATTCAGGTTAGGAAGATCCCTAAATTAAACCTGCTTCCTTTCACTAGAGTTCAGCCTGTGAGTAAGGAAGCTTATAATTTTTCTTACATATTTCCAAAGTCCTTATTCAATAACTCTAGGCAGAAAACAGAAAGTTCATATTCCTTGGTTTATACACTTAGATAAGACTTACTCATGAGACTATTCTTTTTTATAACCCACCATTGTCAAGACAACAGCTCCTGACAGGTAATAACTGAGCATGTGAAATGTGTTTGGATTTTTCTGTTGTTGTTGCTTTAATCAAACAAAGCTTAATAAGGAAGATCTAGGTTAAGGGGAAGAAAAAAATTACTAAGCCTAAGTTCAGTGTAGTGGGAAGTGAGCATACTTCCTCAACTATAGGAACATGACAAATAAGGGATCGGTAAACAGGGAATAAACACTGACTAATGTCTAGCTCCTAGACTTGACAGCAGCTTTTGATCGGTGTCTTAGTCCATTTGCATTACGGTAAAAAATATCATACACAGAGTGGCTCATCAGGAAGACAAATATGTTTACAGGGTGCCAAAGTTCCCTTCCTTTTATGCAACCATGGTGACAGGACATGGCACAATTTTAATATCCTTACTTGACAAAACTAAAAGCTGATGACACATCTCTTTATTAGTTACTTTTTCCTTTGCTGTCCCAAACACCAGACAAAAAGAATTTAAGGAAGAAAAAGTTGATTTGGGCTCACAGTTGGAGACGACAGCCTATCATGGCAGCAGGAGTTTGGGACAAGTAGTCACATAATGTTCCCAGTCCAGAAGCAGGGAAAGCTAGATGGCAGAGTGCATAGCTCATTTTCTTATTTGTATGCAGTTCTGGACTCAGGAGCCCACATTCAGAGTCGGTCTTCCTGCTCAATTAACACAATCTAGAATTGGGCCATAGACTTGTCTAGAGGTTGATCCAGTAGGTGGTAGTGGATTTTGTAAAGCTAACCATCAGTATTAATCACCACAATGGCATACCTATTTAAATTACCATTGGGTGGTAAAACAAAGAATCTGTGGACCACTAATTCAGTTTACTTTTTAACTTACAAAGGCGGACATTGAACACTGAGAATGCTGAGTGACTTTCCCAGACTTACCTTATTCCCTAAGCAACAGTTAAAGTTTACCTAGTCTTGCCTACATCTCTGTCTATACTGTACCAATTATTTCACCAAAAGTTTAACAAGCCAACCTAGAGCATAAAGAACACTCACACAGGCATAAACCAGTGTTTCCAAGCTTAATTTCCCATTGTTACTCAGAAGAGCACGAGTGTTAAGGAGGTGTGAGACTGTTTGACAAGTTGGGAACCTTTGGGTGTTATTTTATAGACAAGTTGTAGAGATTTCAATACTACCTGCTTTGTGGCCGTGAAATCACATTTCTGAATGTCAAAGTTTGTGTGTGTGTTAAAGATGCCTACGGGCTATATTAGTTTCTGTGTTAAGGATAGGCCAATTAGGAAGTACTGACCCCTCTGTTAAGGATGTCAATTTGTGCTACACTAGAGTCTACAATGTCTTATTATGATCACTATTTAAACACAAAGCAAGCAAGCAAGCAAACAAACAAAATGCCAGTTATTTTTTTCATAGCTTCTAAGTTGGTTTCATAGATGTCAGCTGGCTTGGGTGAGTTTATCAAAATACCAATTGAACATAATTGATGGGCTTTGAGTAAATTTGGTTGTTTCCCAAAATCAACTATTGGGTAGAACTGAATGTTTAAAAAACTCACTGTTTGCTTCTCATCTATTTTCTGTTTGTTCATGTGTCTCTATTTAGGGCCTAATAGAATTCCATGATAGAAAAAAATACGTTTCTAGACCTTCTCTTTGATCGCACTGTACGCCATTGGAAGGTAGCATCACTAACAATTTTCTTCTGTCTGGAAATAGTTTCTGTCCTTCTTCTTTACTGGAATGTGATTTTACTAGAGGGAAGCAAAGAGATGAGAATAGCATCTCATACACTGTGCTCAGCAGCGCTCTCTCTCTCTCTCTCTCTCTCTCTCTCTGTGTGTGTGTGTGTGTGTGTGTTAGTTGTGACCTCTGTATTGGTCACTGTGTTTTTCTAATTATAAGATCTACTGAGTAGTATGCATTATAACACAGACTTTAAAAATGTTGTTTCACAGGTAATAATCATCAAATCTTTTTTTTTTCAGATTGTGTGTTGGTTTTCAGCAAAAATAAGGATAAGATACAGAACATGTTTACACACTTCATCATATAGACCCAGCCTCCTCATTATCAATATCCTCTTGTAAGACCCCAAAAGGGGACTCCCACCCAAGTCCGGACCTGCACGAACCCAAGGACACACGAGAAACCTTCTTGATGCAATTGCAGAGGAGGTTTAATGACGAGGGCCCTCGGGCCGGAATATATCTCACACAGGAGATAGAGATTCCGACCCCAAGCCCAGGAAACTTGGGATATTTATGGGTAGGGGTTGGGGAGAGCAGGAAAGTTTGGCGCGGTTACATATGATTGGATATATCAAACATCAGTTCCCAAGCCTGGTTTCCATCTAGCCCCCATCCCAATTATCCTAATTTACATCTGTATCTTGCTCCTGGGAGAATTCCTTTCAAGTGACTTTACCCAGGTGTTTTATTGCCTCTATCTTGGGTCTTTTGTGCCTTTGAAATGTTTATTCAAGCCCTTGGAATGCACCCCAGGGGCAGCTAACACTTGAGTGTAAATTGAAACTCTGAACTTAAGAAACTCTCACGTTGAGACCTAAAATTTCATTTTTACAACTTATTCTTACACTCTCCTGAGTGGTACATTTGCTATGTGATGACATCCACTGACACTTTATTGTTAGACAGAGCCTAGAGTTTACCTGAGTGTCTCTGTTGGTTGTTGTTCATGTTGTAGATTTGCATACCTAGTCATGACAGCATCCTGCATACTCTGGCTGTTTATCCTTTACCACTGGCCCCCATGACCACTGATCTCTTTTATTGTACCCAAAATTTTCGATTCTCCAGGGCTACACAGATGAAATCAGATAGTATGTAACCTTTTCTGTTTGGCTTTTTAAAAAAGCTTAGTAACTGCCGGGCGTTTGTGGTGCTTGCCTTTAATCCCAGCACTTGGGAGGCAGAGGCAGGTGGATTTCTGAGTTCGAGGCCAGCCTGGTCTACAGAGTGAGTTCCAGGACAGCCAGGGCTACACAGAGAAACCCTGTCTCAAAAACAAACAAACTAACAAACAAACAAAAAAACCCAAAAAAACAAAAAAGCTTAGTAACATAATTCAGATGGCCTCTGTGCCTTTTCATTGCTTAATATTTCATATTTCTTTACTGATAACATTAAAGAGTTATCTTTAATAGTCTTTCTAAGGAAGAGTCTTTCTTAAGGAAACAATCAAGATGGTTTTTGCTATGCAGAAGAGAGAGCACAGTTCTGGGTTCAATGAGGAATGAGGTTTGTGGGAGGTTGGTTTGGTGCTGCTTTCTATTCAAATGCTAAATTCTGTACCTCAGGATCTGGCTGCCTCAGGATGAGCCAATTCTTATGCACACAGAAGCCTCTGTTGTGTAAACATTGCTCCCTGATTTAAGATTATTGGTTAAATAAAACTGGTGACAGCCAATTTCTGGAGAGAATAGAAGAAGGCAGGGTTTAAGCTACCAGGTGGGGAGTCGCAGGTAGGGACCACAAGGAGAAAGAGAAGTGAGAAGAGGGTGAATAAGGGAGAAGAGTTCTCCATTAGATGCAATGGACCAGGAACATATATATGCCTGAGTGAAATACCCCTCATCCCCATCCCCAAGATAGACTGTTAGAGCAGAAATAACCCAGGGAGACTCAAACAGCACCTATTTGGGGAAATAATGTTGGGGAAGTAGCCAGTCTAGCCATGAGACTAGGGTTAACTGTGTTAAAGCTAAATAAATAAATCATAGACTAAATCTCATTCGTTTGAAAAATAGAAGGGGATAGAAATAATTGTAAGTAATTTACAGGGGCTCATATAGCTAGAGTGTGTTTACTGTTAAAACCTTATCTTCATCAATTTTTTTCCTACCTAGAATTAGTGACTCACAGTTATGAGACAAAGGAGAACTCTACTCTCTATGGGAGGTTCTCTTTCGAGAAAGGGAAATATGAAATATTAAATTCAGCTGAATTTCAAATTAAGAGATTTTAAGATACAAAATGAAGACTTCAGTTCCCACTGTGGCAAATGTGAACGGGGTTCAGAGGTTAGGTCCTCAACACTGAAGATTAGCACCACACTAAAACCTCTGAGGAGACCCATGGAGGTCCAAGTCCTTCTAAAGGTGTCAGGACGAGTAGAAAGGGAAGAAAATGAGATATAGGGATGAAGTACCATTGAGGACCAGTCTTATTTAGGGTGGATCTTGTTTGTGAGCTTCTAAGTAAATATAATCAGTTTCCCCTGCCCCTTGAAATTCAAAAATTCATAGGCCAAACCCTCTAAGGACTGACTACACCTCCTGGTGAATGTCAATCTCAGGCTTTCTGTGACTTGAGCCAGAGAAATGTAATCTCCCAGAGCACTTGCTGCAAACACAATGAAATCTGGGATACACCTTGATCTCCTTTGTAATTAATGCCTTCAGACAGATATTAAGAGTTCAATGTAATTGTAGATATAGAACTATCTCATAGATTCCAGGCACTCCTTAGAGAGCACTAGACTATAATATACTGAATAGACAACTTTGTAACATGAGTAGAGCCTTATGCTCTGTAAAATGTGTTATTTTTGCCCTGTATGATAGTCTCTTCAGAATCCCAGTGTGGATAAAATGTAAATGGTTTACAGAACACAGGCAAACATGATCAGTGTCTAGAATACCAGCATCTTGTAGAAAATTCTCTCCAGATACAACTGTGGAACTGCTGAGTACCTTGCTTTGTGATTGTAAGTGATCCATCCAGTTAAGATGCTAGCCGGCCACTTTAGTTAGTGATGTGCCAAAACCCAAATTATAAGCAAATGAACAGAAACTATTTGAAAGTAAGCCAGAAAAAAAAATGGGAGGAATCAGGAAGGGAAAAAGGAGGAAGAAAGAAAGACAGAAGAAAAGAAGAAGCAGAACATGGAAGAATTGAGGAGAGAAATGAAAAAGAGGAGGGAAGAAGGAAGGAGAGAAGAGACAGAGAGAAGACAGGAGTTATAAATGCTCAGAAGATGGGCAATATTCACAATAATTATTGTGAGAGCTGTTCAATAAAAATATCCATGGTAATTACTTTTAAGTATCAATGTGACTACTTGGATACATACATACAAAGGAATGCCTAGATAGCTAGTGATATTATTTCTGCAAGTGTCTGTGACGGATCATAGAGGAAATTAGGATGTCAACCAGTAGAAAAAGGACTCACCTTTTTGGTGACTAGTTTTTGTCAACTTGACATAAGGTAAGATCACCTCAATTGAGGAATTGCCTTCATCAGATTGGCCTGTGACTATGCCTGTGGGTATATTTTCTTGATCAAAGGTTGATGTGGGAGAGCACAGCTCACTGTGGGCATTGCAACCCCCTCTCAGTTGATCTTGGCTTTAAGAAAGCAGACTGAACAAGCCATGGCGAGTAAGCCAGTAAGCAGGATTCCTCCACTGTCTCTGCTTCAGTTCCTACCTCCAGGTGCTTGCCTTGAGTTCCTGCCTTGGCTTTTTTTGGTGATGAATTGTAATCTGTAAGCCAAATAAATGTTTTCCTCCCCAAGTTGCTTTTGGTTATAGCATTTTACCACAGTGATAGGAAGTGGCAAAGATAACCTTTGTAGATGGCCTGGTACTCTCTAATTCTCCGGAGACACATGTAGAGTCCAAAGACATCTAACAGTCATGTTCATTCTTCTCTTTCATTCTTTCCTTGAACTGAGATGCCTGTCCTGTCCTATCCTTGGCCATTAAAGGTCCTGGTTGGTGAGTCATCACCAGTCCCTTATATTTACTGAGAAGCTCTCTTTATTTTCCAGGCCTTTATACTCAGCCAGAAATATACCACCAACTCTCCCTGGTCTCCAGCTTACAAGTGGCTTCTCAGCCCTCTGGAATTTCATAAGCCAGTTCCTGTAACACATTTCCGTTTATACATATCTCTATCTTTTCTATTGTTTCTGATTTTCCAGAAAACCTTGACTAATATACTATGTTGCCAATCTCACTCTTTATACATGTATACATAGCTATGTCTCCAACCAACATTTACTGACTATCTGTTCGTACACATCTAAGGATACAAAGATTTATCGGTTCAATCACAAAATGTACCCTTGAGCACAGCCCCAGAATAGTTTCTTTAAAACAACAGCACTGAATTATGTTAGAGTAGGTGAAAGAACAATGTGTTTAGAGTTACTAGTTAAAATTAAAAAAATACAGTGTAAAAACAACAACAATTAAACAGAACTTTGAAATATTTTAAGTCTAGAATTTTTCTTCACTAATTTCTCAAGTCTACCTTGAAATACATTTGGGTGTCTCTTGCAAATTTTTGAGTCTGTCCACATTTTCTATCACTTACTACTGTGGCAGACAGTAATGAAGAAGCTCATTTGACTTTCAGCTTTGTAATTAATCTTTCTCTCTTGTTACATACACTTTTTTTTTTTTTAAATTTAAACTGAATCATCAAGATATAGTATATGCTTCGCTGTCTAATTTGATCTTAGCCAGAAGCTGAAAACCACAGTTTCATTTAGTTTCTGGCTTTTCTTGGGGGAATGATAGTGCGTTTGACCATTTCTCCTTACGAGTTGGGGGAAAATGATTTTCCCAATTTAAATAGAAAACAAAACAAGACACGAATATAGAAAGACCAGAAAGGAGAGGAGCAAAACTGAAGCACAAAGGATCATGGAGCTAAGAATCTAAAATAAATACCACAGAGGTGATGCTCCTGCTGTAAGAGACCCTGACTCACCCCAGCACATCTGTAAAGGGCGCTTGACTTACCTCAGCACATCTGGAGTGTGATGCCATGGAAATGGCCCATGGCCTAAGCAATTTTTGCACATGGCCTCCATTGGCCTTTAAATTCTGCTATGTGTGGTCAGGATGACATACGTTTACATGCACAGACATGGGATTTCCTACCAAGCTTTTCTCTGTAGCTTTCTTGAGACAATTCTTTCTATTCTGACAGAAGCAGCTTTACTCTTTGGGACTCCAGTAAAATGCCACTCTCCATTCTCTAGGCAGTGGAGAGGAAGCTCCATCACCAAAAGACCACATTGGTACATTACTCTAGAAACTCAGTGGACTTGAGAGCCTTGGTTACACATCTCTCATATCACTTCTTTAGGAGAGTTGTTCTGGTGTTAGAAACAGTGGGAGATGGCTTCAACACAGGACTATTGATACTTTTGTACCTTGACTTCTGCCTCAAGGAATCTTGAATTAGACTTGCTGATCCAAGACTAATCGTTGACTTCCTCCCTTGTCAATCCTATTTTCACCTGGGCAGAGTTCCTAGTGAAAGGAGACTGAGGAGTGAACATCATTATTGTCTATACAATGCTTTCATTCTGGCCACTCACAGCTACCAATGCCCATCACTGCTGGATGTACAATGCAGGAGAAGACCAACATCCCTTCCCTCATCAGCAACAACCTTTGGCTTACGGGGAGCTCTTGGACTTAAAAGAATGGTGGGTATTCAACAACATGGATGAAAATAGTAATGTTCAATCTGAACTGTAATAGTTATTGCTCAGTTGCTATGAAGAGACATCAAGCCAACTCTTATAATAGGATGTATTTAATTGGTGACATTCTTTTAGTTTTATAGGGCTAGTCCATAATAATCATCACGGCAGGAATCAGAGAGGCATTCTGTTGGAGCAGTAGCTGAGAGCTTTGTATCCTTATCTTCAGGTAAAGAAAGAATGAATGGGCCTGGCATGGGTTTTTGAAATCTCCTAACAAGGACACAACACCTCTTATATGGCCACATCTCCTCCAACAAGACCATATCTCTTATTTTTCCTATACAGTTCATTAACTGGGGCTGGAGCATTCAAACATATGAGGCTTTGTGGACCATCCTCATTTAAGCCACCAGAAGCATCAAAGTGATTTTCTGGGTTTATCTCACATATGCCATCAGCTCCAGGGACTACTGTAGACACGTGCAGCCCACACTGTACCACTTCAGCTCGAATGTCTCCCTCAAGCACTCAGCCACCTTTCCACCAAACCACTAGATGATGTTCGGTGGGTATCTACACCTCAGATAATTAAGCATTCATTGATGATATGGTCCTATGATAAAAATGACAAAATAATCATGAATCCACCATTCAAGATTCATGCACTGTAGTCTTTGCCAAAAGCACTGAGGGAAGAGAAGAGTGAACCTAGCAATGTGAAGATTTAAGGTTGTTTCAGTTCTGACAGTTGATGTGTGCTGTCTGCTCAAAATTCTTATTCTGTCTGAACTGTAGTTTTCTCAACTTAGAGTGGGAGTGATAATTATAATAATGACTCCAAGAATCTTAGCATAAAAATTAGATCATAGATGTGAAAATCCTTTGTATATGCCATGCCACAGAGCGAGAGGGTTTATGTTTTCCTTACAGTCTAAAATAGTAAGTCTTTAAAAAAACTTTTCTAAGTGGAACTAAAATGTGAAACACAAGCTAATTGGCATTATGTTCCTTGATTCTTATGACATTCTAAAGAGGCGTTTTCTTCCTTTATAGTCAGCAGCCTTGTTGTAGGACGTGACTATGGGGAGGAACAATGGTTATGAATGGCTCTGTCTTTCTCCTGGAGTATCAGGCTGTGTATTTTGTCATCTTTGTTAGAGGCAGACATCTTTCAGGGTAACTATTAACGGTTAAACAGAACAGAGTTCAGGGGCTTACAATAATTCCTGCTTTTGCTCACCAAGGTTTCTAAGTGCGATGATACTCAATCACTAAAAGTGCCAAACATTTCAAAATTTGAGCAACTTAGTAATAAGTTGGCTGAATGTTTTATGTCGTCTAGAGAGGCTATTTTTTTTTAAAAACAAAATGAAACATCAGGATATGTAGACAAAGAAAGGTACTTGGATTCATTCACTAACAGCACACTGTCTAAGCTATTCTGTTGCCAAAATAATTCTGTGCTACAGAAAGTTAAAAGCAAGAACATTATTTATGCTTATGTCTATTTCTCAGTCACATGACATAAAATAAGTACAGTGGTTCTAGCTTATCATAACTATTCCTATCTAGCACTATTTTATATTGTTTTTAAAAACAAACAACCCTCTTTGAAATGGAAACTTGAAACTGCGATGTGTTGAGAAGCTCACAGATGTTTTAGTTATGGGATAAATGCAGTCAAAGAAAGGAGAATAAGAAAAGTAGGGCTGGAGAGATGGCCCGGCCGTTAAAGGCTAGGCTCACAACCCAAAATATAAGAAAAGTTGAAAATTCTCAAGAGAAGCCAGACAGACTTCACATGCTCATGAATTGGAAGGATCAGTGTCTCACCAAGAGCAACCTGTGAATCTGGAGCAATTTCCATCAGAATTCCGATTCCATTCTTTACAGAAGTAAGAGAAAGACTTAAAAAAACGTATTTGGAAGCATGAAAAATGGCCATCGTACCCTGAGCAAAATAACAACAGTGATGGAGATGAAGATGACGATGAAGGCCTCATCATGCCTGATTTCAGTACAAAGCTTTCGTACTAAAACCAGTATGAACTGGACTAAAATGCACATAATGAAATGGAACGTATACAGACGTAAGCCTATCCCACTGGTTTTTTTTGGGCAAAGATGACATGATCACTGGATAAAAGCCTTTGGACAATTTGTGCTGGGAAAACTGCATGTATACAATAGAATCCAGATCAGATCCTTGTCTCTCATTCAGCCTGACAATCAACCCCAAATGGATAAAGAACTTAATGTAAGACCTGAAACTCTTAAATTGGCAGAGGACAAAGTCTCCAAAACGGAGGCATAGCAATGACTTTCTGAATAGGACTTCAGTAGCTCAGACAAGGAAATGAGAACTAATAAAACCAAAAGGCTTCTGCACGCGACAGAAAACGGTTAACCAAGTTAAGGCCAAATGTACGGAGATTTTCTGCCAGCTATATGTTGGACAGGAGATTAATATCTAGAATATGTAAAACAACTAAAAATCTTAAACTAAGTAAGAAACAATCAGAGAGCTAAAGATGAGATAGTTGTCAAAATAAGAAATATAAATAGCCGATCAATGTTTTAAAAGTGTTCAGTATCCTTAACCACAGAGAAATAAAAATTACAAGTATTTTGAGATTGCATCTCAGCCCAGTCAGAATGCTTATTATCAGAAAAACAAATATCAGCACAGACTGGTGAGGCTGTGGAAGAAAAGGAACCCTTAATTTGTTGGGGTGTAACTGGTGCAGCCGCAGCAGACAGGAAGACACTGAAATTTGACCATGTGACCATATGGCTTGGCTTATTCCCAATGGACTCTTTATTCCGCTCCTGGTACTTGCTGATCTGTCTTTATTGCTGCTCTGCTCATGGTATCGAGGAAACGGAATGAGCCTAAATAGCCACCAACACATGAATGAAATTGTGCTACATACACAATGGAATTTTACTTAGGCATAAAACAAATAAAATTATAAATTTTGCAGAAAAAGACATGAAATTGGAAAATGTTATAAGTGAGGTAACAATGGCTCAGAAAACCCCACATTACACTTTTTGTTTTGCTTTGTTTTTCTCGTACGTGGATTCTGGCTTCTAAATTTTATATATAGGTATTTACCTGAGATAAGGGGTCCATGGGAAGGGGGAAAAGTGGGGAAGTTAATAGAATGTGAAATGAAAGTTGAAAAGGGATTATTTGGGAGGAAAGATATAAGTGGGGATGGGGTGGAGGCTTCAACTAAAATTCAGTATATGTGAAGGTGCCATAGGGAAAGCCTGTACTCTGTAAGCTAATTAAAAATGTGTTTAGTGAGTTCTTTTTAAATCTTTAAATGATTAGTAGTATACAGCCAATGAAAATGATAATGTCCTTATCCGTATTGACCTAGTGTGTATTGTACAACCTGCCAAGTGGGAAATGCCCCTGTAAGCTCACATGGAATTCACAGACGAATCTCTCCACTAAGTATTATCTTGAAATGTTGCCTTTTGCAAGGTCTTAATTTTTTTTTTTCTTAATTTGGCCCTCTGCATGATAAATCTCCCTAATATTTTGTAACAAATGTTTATAACTTTTAAAACCAAGGGCAAGTATTTTACTTTGAAAATGTAGAAACAAAGCTAAACACGGCGGCTGACCTCTTGTTTGCAGTAAGATACAGTCACTGACATGTAAACAAGGTGGACAGAAGGAATACAGAGATGTGTCCCAAACGGGCTTCTGACCCCATGAGATGTAAACCCAGTACAGAAGTCACCAGAAAAAGAAGTAATCAATGTATTACAATTAAAAGATAAAAAAAAGTGGGACAAATAATGGAGAAAAGCAATAAATTAACACATCTGTGCTGTAGGCGAGATTTTTGCGCCTTGACATTTGTGAATGTCCCGTGTAAATGTCAAGCTTGTGGGTGTTGGCCGCCGCGCACCGCTTCTGTAAGTGGAGAGTGTCTACTGATTCTCCGTTGTCTATCTCCAGCACAGGCTGTGCTTCTTGTGCAAATGCAGACCCAGGCAGAATGAAGGCTGTGGGCTCTCAAACTCATAGGCCAGAAATTCTTCAGTCCAAAGCCAAGATCCTCCTGCTCATTGGCATAAGCGTAGACACTGTTTAAAAGCCTGTGCATGTGCCAGCATTTACAGGGATTTTTTAAAAAGGCATCTGTAGAGAGGAAAATACCATTTTTTAGCCGGTTTTGTTGGACCTTAATTAAAGAGGCCTTTCCCCCCTTTCCCGACCACTTGGGCTGTGGGATTGCAGCCGCTCCTGGCTCCGAGAAGTATTTCATTGGTCCACAGGCTAATTAGGAAGGACTCACACTGTTCCTCAGCCTCCTGAAAGACCAGAACAAAGGCTGCTGCTGGTAGATTGCGCTTGTGCCTCAATTGCAGAGGCTCAGGGGTAAAAGAGAAAGAAAAGCTTTGGAACAGAAAAGCCTTTTGATGCTGTGAAAGAAATTAAGAAGTAAAACAGAGGCCCAGGCACTGCCGCACACAGCCTTCCACACAGACTCATTGTGTTTCCGAACAGGGTCAGCAAAGCTCCGTCTGATACCCAACACCTCCCAGTAAAGCAGCATCTACTTATGGGCTGCTTCTCTGGCTCTCGACTGCACGGGAGCTCTTTCCCAATCAGACTGTCTGGTGCTGCAATAAACACAGATAAATGGGACCAGCGTTATGCTTTCATCTGTGGGATTAACGCATGATTTCCTTGTTGACTGTTTGTAAATACAGTGCAAACAATTGTGTTTTCTTTATTTGAGCCAAACCAAGATAGGACGGGGAAGACTTTTTGGAAACTGCTATTTTGGCATCTCATCATTCCACTAGAGTATCTATCGCCAAATCTCTCCCATATTTTACACATATTTTACGATGCTTATATGATAGTAAAGTCATGTGAAAATCTTTTTGTGTGTGTATGTAGGTGGATGTATACACATGTCTTTGTACAGAACTTCCACTGGAGATGGAGTTTAGAAGAGGATGCTAGGTGTCCTGCTCTATCCTTCCACCTTATTTCCTTGAAAAAGTCTCCCCCAGAGTTGTCTGGGAGCTAACAGGCTTTGATCATCCTGTCTCCATCCCTTACAACTCTGAAGTTGTAGGCGGCAATGCGGCCATGTCTGCCTTTATGTGGTTGTTCCAGGGATTTGACAACTCAGGTCCTCAAGCTTCTGCCTCAAGTAGTCTAACCTGCTAGTTCATTTCCTCAGGCTCTAGACTTTTTTTTTTCCGTAGAAAAAATATGATCATGTTAAGTGCCAATGGCTTCTCTATGCCCAGTTACAAACAACTGGGACAAACTTACCCATTTGCTTTCCTCATGGCTAGAGAGAAGCTTTTAATGATATCCCATTTACTGACTCACCTTTGAAGACTAAACATCATCTCTCAAAGTTCTACTTGCAAAGAGTGGCAAACGTTCCTTGCCACTGAGTCCATGTATATCAGCTTCCTGTTGAGCACTCCCGCCCAGTGTCTCCTTTACCTCTAAGTATCTGAAATGTAACGTTAGCATTGTTATTGTCAGCAATTTAAAAATTAAGGAACTAAGGTTTTGAGAGGCTAAGCATGGGATGAGAACACAGCTATTAAAGAAAACAGGTTTGAAACCTGAGCTTTCTGAGTCTGCAGCATTATGGTAGACGTAAGTTTTAATGTGTAAATATTAGTGCAGACTTAAAGAATGGAAGGAGCTTCAGATACCACGTCACCCACATGCTTCATGTGGCAGGTAGGAAGTAGATCTAGTGAAGTTATGTGGTTGGTTTACGTTCACACACCTGATTGGTGGACTGCAGTCTCCTATTTTAGGAGATTTTCATGGCTCTGATCACAGCTTTGATGGTTTATCTTCATTGTCAACTTGATTTGATTTATAATCACCCAGGAGATTAGTAAAGTGTGTGTGTGTGTGTGTGTGTGTGTGTGTGTGTATGTATGTATGTGTATGTGTGTGTATGTGAGTGTAGGCATTTCTAGAGAGGATTAATGAGACTGAGGGTAGGAGACTCACCTTGATTCGCTGCACCATCCTCTGGGCAGAGCGGACCAAATAAAAGATAAAAGCAAGCTCGGTGTCTGCATTGTTCTTCATTCATGATAATAGTTTCCCAGTATCTCACTACTGTGATACCTTGCCCAACTATCTTGGTCCTATCAACCAGGGATTGAGCCCTCTAAAACTTTGAGATAAATCTATGGAGCTTTGAGTTGTTTCTCTTGCGTATTTTGATGCTCTGCGGTTCAGAAGTAGCTAATACATATGTCATTCACCACTTGTATAAGTGGAAGTCAGCTCGTGCATAGATGGTGGAATCCACTCCAGCTTCTAATGCAGCCACCTGCAGTAGAGTTTGAACATCAGCTTGTCTAGTTACTTTCCAGCTGATGCTTGTGTTGCATGGCTGGGAAGACTCCACAAACCACAAAGTTTGTATATCCAGAGTACCACATGTTCCTAGTATGAATAATGAAATACATGAAGATCAAAGCAGAGGATGAGTAGAACTAAACAAGATAATTATAATCTCTTCAGTTTCAAATGTGCTCCAGTGGTGCCTTATTGAATATGGCTTCCTCATCTACCCAGTGAGCATGGTCCTAATTTTGGTGAACTCTGTAACAAGCTAGTCCTTTCCAGCAATGTGATTTTCAGAGCAAGCATTTTTTTGGTGGTTATTCTCTGACTTCTGGACTCATTCCCCATTTTAAAAGATAGCTATGAAGGTAGAAGTTTCCCCACGTGGTCTGAGTCTCTTTCACAGCACACCATTTTCAGAGCAGAGACTTGGGTAGTACAGCTGTTCAGTTTATTATTCAAAAAAATATGCAGATGACTCAGCATTGAAGTGCGATTTATCAAAATGATTAGGACCCAGTAAATACATTTCTTTTCCCAGGAAGATGGAAACATCAGCCAGTGTGTTCTTTTCTTATCGTCTTCCATGAAATAATATCCACCTATCCAAATTATGATCTGTAGCTGCCGATCTGGAAGATAACCTGGCTCTAACTTTGTTATTGGATGAATAAGTGAACTACTTTGGAGGAAGAAGCAAATGACCCTTGTGCTGCACCAAAGGACAAATGACCGGATCCCACTGCTATCTGCTGATCACCAGCTGGACATGAAAGTCACTCAAGATTGTCATCAAGCTGAACAGGTGACCTCAGTGCTGTTAGTGCCAATGGTATGGTTTTTTTTCACTTGCTATTTGGGAGATCTGCTGGTGGCAGAGTACAGTTTTAGAGATAGAAAGACGTTTGTTTGTTTGTTTGTTTGTTTGTTTGTTTGTTTTTCTTCAAGTTAAGTGACCTTCCAAGGGATTCTAGAAAACATTCAAATGAATAAAATAATCATGACTTGGGGGAAAAAAGTAATAAGACACCACAGCAGATCAAGGTTATTAATCTAAGGATCCTCAGAGAGTCTTCCTTCTTGCTCTGTGAGCACAGGCATTTCTAGGCAAGATAACTATTGTATAGTATACTTGGACACATTCCAGGGACTTCTAGGGGGAACTGTGGGACAGGGCAGCTCCCACGGTTACTCTGACACTTAGAGGGATGCAGTTCCAGGACCAGGGCTGGATGTTCCATAGGAATGACAATTATAACACTACGCATGGATTTAGAGTGTTAGAGACAACCTATAATTGAAGGCTCTCACTGTGCATGGAGACTTTAGGGATTTCACAACATAATGTTACCAAGAGATAAAGCGCTGGATGAACTTGGAAGAGAAGCAACAGCTCTAAGCAAAGACCAACAGTGGAGAACTCCAGTCAGGACCAAATGAGTACTCCCTGGCCCTTAAGGAGTGACTGACACCTGACGGCCTGGCAGAAATTGGGATCTTGGAAAATGATTTTGAAAATGTACTTTTGAAAGATGATTTCTGATATCACAACTGCCATTTTCTCAGAACAATACAACTCATAAAGCGTAGATGATTCATTCTTTATGGGTTTTAGTCAATTCTTAGCAAATTTGCAGGGCTTATATAAAATTCTCACATTCCATTTACCCCAATTAGTCTTTTAATTACTTTTATATAAGCTGGAAATAAAGAGTACATTCAAGTACCATCCAGAAGAGATGTAAGACTCAGGAAAACTCCACTGATATTAATAGTAACTGCTCATGTTTGCTTTAGGCAATTTAGATGAGATCATTTATATTTATATGGTTAATGATCACTTCATTCATTAAGAGTCTTCTAGTGTCTAAATAACTACAATATGTCCCAGAGAAGCTGTGTAAAAGGTAAATCTATCCTTTTCTCCATCCTACCCTTTGCCCACCTCCCTTCTCTGGCTGCTGCTCTGCCTTCTACTCTCCCTTCTACTGGCTGCTAAGGTTACACGGAGCTGGAGCTCTCTGTGTTCCCCACACACTAATTCTTGCAGTGTTAATTGGTGCTCAAGGAACAAAGAGCCTCATGGTCAAGAAAGCTTGGGAAATGTGAAACACTACATTCTCTCTGCAAAGTCACTGTATCATTAGCATATTAAAGGCTCTGGAAGCTCCTGCAGTAAGAAACCTCCCTCCCTCTGCAAGTTTAAACAAACCTATTTGAGCCAGGCACAGAACCCTACCCCAGGATACAATGTTCTTGACCCCAATCTAGGAAGTAGAAGCATTAGCAGCAGTCCAAGTTATAACTACCCTGAACACTTGGATTTTAGTGGAGTAGTCTGTAAAGGCTTTAAATCCCAAGGGGGTGGGAGGGGGATACTGTGATAAATTGTGAAGTTATTTAATGTCTGTTCATGAAGGTGAACTTGCAAAGAACTACAAAGAAATGTATCATCCCATGAGGCAGAAGCCATAGCTCAAAGTTAGTATCATGGCATCCACTATTACAATTCCCCAAACCAGGAAACATATAAACTAGAGAATACACACAACAACATACACTTTAACACATTTGTGTATGCATGGCTAAGTGCAAATGACTCATCTTTTTATCTATGGTGTTTCTATACAGCGTTTTTAAGAATGTACGTTTTTAGAAGTTAACTGTCCACACTACTTTACTGAGTTCAGGCAAATAATTTCTACTCAGAATTTTGTTATCCTCTCTGTAAAGTGAGGACATCTTTTACCTAAGAATTGCTACTGAGAGTCAGTGAGGAAACAGAAGCAAGGAATCTAGCCAGTGTATTAATTCCAAATGATGTTCTAATCATTCACCGTATCCCCCTCCGCACTTGAGATTAGTGAAGGTCCTGATGTTTCTTTGTTGCTAATGATAAACTATGGTCGTCCTGAATAAACTGTATAAAATCAATGTTCTTGTCTAACAACCCACTGAGGCCTCTTTACAAGCGGGGTCTGATATGAACTCACCAGGCCAGTCTTAAAAGTATAGGTTGGCATTTTAAATAGATTATGAATTCTGGAAGGGTACATGGTGAGGGGCTAAGAAAAGTTGGGAGGGGTATCATGGGGTGGATATATTATATATATATATATATGAAATTCTTAAAGAATAAATAATGTCTTTAAAAGTAAAAAATAATAAAAGTATAGGTTGGTTAGACTGTTAAAGAAAGGGATATGTCTCCCAAAGTCATTTTCTTTGTCTTCCCGAATCCCTTTTCTCTAGTTTACTAAAGATGGTCAGTCAACACAACTTGAACTCGAAGTTAATTCCCAGCGATAATATTCTCCTCTAAAATAACATGCACATCAAAATACCAGCCTAATACACACAAATTAGTGGTTCATTGCACTGCAATATTAGTTAATTTTGAAATTGCATTATAGATTTCTAAATTAAAGAGACTGCCCGCCTGTCACTCACATCACATACAATGAATAGCAGAATTAGGCATCACCGTTTCCGGCTTTGCCAGGCTGAAGGTCATTATCAATTGCTGTTTAATCAGCCAAGTCATGCATATAGACAAAGGTTAACTGTGCATGGACCAATCTGACTTCCTTTGTCATCTCAAGACAATTTGCAGCTTAATAAAGCCGCTCTGATTGCACTTAACAACACCTGCTTTAAAATCCAGCCTCATTAATAGCGCACTAATGAGTTAGGGATCTTACGGCAAGGGCATGATCAAAGACAAATGGTTTGCTTTCTGACTCAATGACCTAACTAACAGGAAATCTCTTTCTTTTAGAGAAAATCTGTCGGAAAAAAAAGTTATGAAAGCTATTGGCATCTTTACATACTTTGTTTTAAGGACAAAAAAATGATATATATATATATATATATATATATATATATATATATATATATATATATATATATATATATCATTTTTTTTGGCTCTTTTAAATTGTGTCCTAAGAACACAATGAACAATAAATGAACCTGGACTGAGTGATGTGAAACTGTAATCCTAGTACTTTGGGAGGATGAGGCAGGAGGACTGCTGAGAGTTTGAGGTCAGGCTGGGCTACATAGTGAGATCCTGTCTCAACAACATCAATAACAACAACTTTTAAGTGAAACAGAAAAATACCAAGACTTTGACCTTTGGACTTACACTTCTAAACACAAGCTACCCACTGAGTCAAAAGCAAAAAGACATAAGATTCATTGAGTGAAAAGATAACTTTGGGGAATGTCTGTGGAGTTAGTATATTATATAAAGACATCACCTATATTTTTGGTTCATTGAGATAGGGTTTCTCTTTGTAGTTCTAGCTTTCCTGAAACTTTCTCTAGACCACGTTGGCTTCAAACTCAGGGATCTGCCTGTCTCTGCCTCAGGACTGCTGGGACATGTGATGCATGTGTCACCACACCAGCCTTATGACATGATCTGCTAAAGACGCCATTTTATTGAACTGGAGAGATGGTTAGGAGCATTGCTTGCTCTTCCAGAGGACCTGCATCCATCAGTAGCATCCATATGACAGCTAAAAACTGTCTGTAAGTCCAGTTCCAGGGTATCTGACTCCTTCTTCTGGCCTCCACAGGCACATACACTCTATACAGAATACACACAAGCAAAATGGCTGTGCCCACAAAATTTAAAAATCTTCCTGAAAGTTTATGGTTTTTTTTTTTATATATAATGAATCCATGGTGTTTGTGGTGAACTGTTTTCTCCCCTTTGCATGTACTGGGGTTTCATGTCAGTATCTTGTGGAGTGTAGGAAATCACTTTTTGCTCTCGATAGAGTCGGTGTTCCAAGTGGACACAACCTTGACTTGATCCTGAGTACTATCGGCCTTAAACTTCCTTTTTGCAGTCTTACCCCTTTCGTATTTGTATCAGGCATGCCCATCACTGTTGCCAGTCGACCTGTGGCCTCTGCCTCCACTTCTGCTGCACAGGTGGCACCCAGGAGGCCTCACTTGAAGAAGGCAGCTAGGCTAGGCAGCAACATCTCAGCTTGCTCAGTGGGCCAAGAGAAAGCCTTCCCAGAATGCAAAGGGCTGGAAGTACAGAGAGAGTGAGGAGGGCTGGGAGAGAAGCAACTGGGAGAGAAACCTACTGGTTCTCTTTGGATTATTTGTTTTTATTTTTTATCTGGATAGTGCTTTGGGATTACAGAACCTTTCCAGGGGTAGCAGAAAGATACCTGCCACCCTCAGCTGCCCAAACCTAGCCCTTTATTAGTACTTTCTCTCACATCTTCAAACCGTCTTATGAATATCTGTGCATTGTTTTACATGTTTGTGTAAGTGTGAGTCATCTCTTGATATCTTTTTAGGCCTTTTGGGTCTCGTTCCTGTAAACCAAGAATTCTGTTATATAATTATTGAGACTAACGAATAAGAATCGGTGTGGTAATGTTCCCTAATGTGACCTTCCTATTCCACTTTCCTAACAGCATTAATACTGTTTCTCACAGTGAATGAAAACATCAATCAATGCGCTATATCCAATTGTGACTGAAGTATTTTCTCTGGTTTAAAAATTATTTTTATTAATTATTAGAATATTTCATACAATGTATTTTGATCATGCCCTCTCCCACTAACTCCTACTTGCACCTCCTGCCTCCTCCCATTCATGTCTTCTCATTTAGAGATGTTGTTTTATGGAATGGGCTCTTGGTTGGGTCTGGCCAATGATCTCTCAAGATTAGTGTTAGGTTACAAACAGTGCGGTTAATTGTGCAACTTACTACTTCTCTCTGTCTGTGTTTGAACTTTGTTCAGTGGATCCATTTTCATTAGATTTCTCAACAAACATGCCTACTTTAATAGGTGAAAGACAACACTGAGTTAAAAAAGGATGAGGCATGAATCCTGTATTGCCTAGGTTGAAGTCCTGGCTTTATTATTTTTTCTGAGTAAGTTTGGAGGGAACATAATCTCTCAAGAACTTAATTTCTTCATCTGTGAAATGGGACCAAACATACAAAAGCTCTACAATTAGGATGAGAAATATCCCTGTAAAGCATCACATGCTCTTGGTATTCAAGAAACAATATGGTCACATGTAACATATGCAAATGTCCATTGGATTAATAGTAAGAAAGAAGGACCCACACTCAGTTGTATGGTAAATTGGATTGTATATTTACACAAAGCTGTCTTTAAAATATTGCAAACTAAAAGTCAGTTTTTAAGCTCTGCCATCAATAAATTGCATAAATTTATAATTGAAAAATCTTACAGGTCTTTTGTCCTTGCTTTTTTGTAGTGACCATACTACTTGGACTCTTAAAGTTACTGGCATGTAGTCTCCTCACATGGAAAATGTCCTGCATATGACAGGCGTGACCGTGCACATTTCTTTCTCTGTGTTCAATGAGACAATATTGGCCAAGGTATTAATATTTCCACAGAGACCACTAGTAAACATCACAGACCTGATTTGCTGCATTTGTGTTTCTCTTTCTGCCTTCCTCCTTCCTTCGGAAGTTCTGGTTGTTAAACATTTATCAACACACCACAACCCAGCAAAGTACAATAAGAGAGCAGAATTCTTAATTCTGTAACTTATGAGTCACAGAGCCGGGGATTTCCTTGGAGCTTCCCTCCTGATCTCTGGTAGCTGAGGCTGCTGTCATAAACTCACCCAGTGAAAAGGACAGAGTCTGTCAAGGAGAGGACCAATGTGGTAATTCCTCAAGCTGGATCTTGAGTGATGACATGCTTCTTGACTTCAATTTAGAAAAACGAACCTATTCTCATGGAAAAATTTGTCTGGCATACCTTTAACATTGAATATTGAGGAAAATTTAAAACAAACCATCAGAGAAACCAATTCTCACGAGATTCCAGCCACAAATTTATACTCAGTTCTTTGGAATAAACTTGGAATGTCTGGCTTAGTCCCAGACTCTCCAGTATAATCCTCCATCTTCAATAGCTGGGAGGAGGCCTGTAGCAACATGTCTTGGTCTACGATCTTAAAAATATCACAAGAACAACAGTTTAAAGAATAGAAAACTACAAACACAGATCTGTGAAAATAAAAAAGGAGACACTTCAAATAACTTAAAAGAACACATGAAAAGATATTGAACAATATTAATAACAGGAAAATTTACAGAATACCCTCAGTGATACACTACTCCTACCCACCAAAGATACCAACTTACTAAGACCAATAGCATCAAGTCTTTGTGAGAGTGTGGTCCAACTGTGCACTGGGAAAACAAGGACATTAACCTCCAAACAGAGCAGACTCATCATAGCTTTAGTGTGTCCAGGAAACACAATCTGGAATAGAGTTAGGACACAAAGCCCTTACTGGGGATGCATTGTAAAAACAAGAGGAAGAAATCAGGATATTTACACTGTAACATTCCAGTGGTGCACATTCCTTAGTGTACAAATCATCAGATACTTCTCTTTATATGGTATTACTTTCATGAGTCTGTATTTACTTAACTTCTCAATACATTGTTATTAATAATAATTGCTTTATACACAATATATTTAGTTTAGCACATTTTCCTTGATTTTCTTCCCTTTTTAAAAAGAGACTTATTTACTCATTTTATATATGAGTACACTGTTGTAGTCTTCAGACACAGCAGAAGAGGACATCAGATCCCATTACAGATGGTTGTGAGCCACCATGTGGTTGCTAGGAACTGAACTCAGGTCCTCTGGAAGAGCAGTCAGTGCTTTTAACCACTGAGCCATCTCTCCATCCCCCTTTCTTTCCTTCTTACGTAGCTAAGCTATATTAGTTTAATTTTTTGTCACTATGGTAAATTTCATGACCAAAGCAACTTGGGTAGAAAAAGGATTATTTTAGATTATAGGCTATAATCCATCATTAAGGAATGCTAAGTCAGGAACTCAAGGTATGAGCTTAAAGGAGAAGCCCCCAAAAGAACGCTACTTATTGGCTTGCTCTCTCTGGCTCCTTTCCAGCTAATCTTATAAAGCCCAGAGCTACTTGCCTAGGGAATGGTTCTACCAACCATTTGCTAGATCTTCTGACATTAGTTAGCAATGAAGAAAATGCCCCACAGAGAATAAGATTGCCTGATGACACAATAAGATGTAGGCAATTTCTCAGTTGAAGTTTCCTCTTCTCAGATGTGTCAAGTCGACAACCAATATTAGCCACCACACAATCTCTTGCCCAAGATCATATCCTTCCACCATCTGAAGAACATGTATGCTTCACCTTTGTGTATGCCTACTGCTGATGTAGATCGTGTGTTTTTGTTTGTCTGAAAAGATTTACAATTTCTGAAAGGATATTTTTCAAGATGGCAGTGTTCTAAATCTGTTGTTTATTTAAAGAGGTCATTTCCTTGTCTCTGGTATCCAATGTTTCTGCTGAATAGTCAGTCATTTCTCTGGGCATCCTTACTGGAGAGGACTCATTTTGCTTTCTCATTTTTCACCCACCTTTTTAAGTAACCTACTCTATTCAGCTCTTGATGATCAAACTGGAGATTGGTTTTTCTTTTACTGTACAGTAAATGGTAGAAACAGTATAGCCATTTAAAAGTATTTCCTACTACCAATTTCTGAATCCACAGTTGGCTGACTTTCTTGTTTTATTGGCAAATTATGTTGTTTCTTGTATGCTTGCCTTGCTTGTGTAAGTGCTATATTTCATGTATAGTTATTTTTATATACTTGGGTACAGTTTTAATATATATATATATATATATATATATATATATATTATATGTTGATTTATGAATACCTTGCATGAATTACCTAATAACTTCTCCATGGGGAAATCAAACTCCTCTTCTTTTTTTTTTTTTCCTTCCGTATAAGGAGACTAAGCTTCAGAATGTTAGTTAGCTTGTTTAAGACTGAAAAACTGCTGATACACAAGTAACAAAACAAGGTTAATATCATTCTAATCAAAGAGCTCTTTCAGACTGTGCAGACTGCCTACTCATAATAACAGAAAGGGCACTTTTACTCAGTACCTAACATGTAGCTCCTTGCTTCCATACTGTACTCCTGGGTGCATTGTGCATGCCTGTGTGGCTGGGGTTGTACAGAGATCAACATCTTTAAAGGTTTAACTTGATGCTTGGATAAAGAGACTATTTTGCTAAATAACATCTGAGAAAAATCTAAATATATTGCATTTTAATTATTATATTGAGTAACTGCTCTAGATCATAGGATATTCATTTGGTATTTTGATAATGGCTTGCCTTTCAAAAACTGAATTGTTTTCACACTTTATTATATTATATTTATTATATTTACATTCATTGGTAATGTGGTTCTTGGTCTCTACTTGTACCCAAGAGCTAGGCCCATTTGTTTCATCCCAAACCATATCACGTGTCTTCCACTACTATATAAATCAGTAACAGTGTTAAAAATAGAGGTAAAAATTCAGGCGAAGCAAACCTGGACTCAGATTTTTCTCACAATTCGGAGGCCTTCATTAGATAAAGTTCTTTTGACTAGGTGGACGAAAGCAGGAGATAGTTTAGCTTACAGCTACTCAGCTTTGTTTACAAAAACCTAGTGACTCAGACCAAGAACACCATTAAAGTATCAGGCAGGGCTATACCAGAACTCAACCTCTAAAGGATTTTATTGTCAGGTGTGAGGAAGAAGGAAATCAAGAATTCCCCCTGCTGTCCCAGATAGCCCTTTTAGAAGGTCTCTCTGAAGTCTCTACTACTTTGTTAACCGGAACCTCTTGAGCCTTCTTTGACTTACAAGAAGTTCAACTTCATATCCAAAGTTAGTACATTTATTTTAAAGCAGAGTTGATCTGCAGTGTTTTGTTATCTTGGAGGTCAACAAGAACAAACACTTTTCAGAGTATAAAGACCAAAGCTCACACTGCTTCAGTGGTCCTTGCAGTTTTAGAAGAAGCCGTGATAAGTGATTAGAGAGTATTTATTATTTTTCTTACAGAGAGATTGTGGGTAAAATCTTATCCAAAAAAAATCAATATTACAAGAAAATAATTTCTAGAGCCAGCAAGGATTGGCTCAAACAACTTTTAATTTCAATGTGTAAGCCTTCTGTCACTATGACAAAAATATCTGTGACAAAACAACACAGGAAAAGTTGATGACAGCTCACAGTTCCAGAGCTTTCAATCCATAGTCTTTGTCCTCCATGCTTTGGACTTTCCATGAGGCAGAACATCATTACAATGAACTTATGAAGCAAAAAATGGATCATCTGGTGGCAGCCAGTTAGGAGAGGGAGAGGGAGGCCAGGGTCCAAATTTCCTTTAAAGGAATGTATCCAATGATCTTACTTCCTTCTTGTAGGCCTGTCTCCTAAAGGTGTGCCATGTTCTGGTGCTACCACAGAACTAGCACATGGATTTGGGAACATTTAATATCTTATACATTGTAGTCAGTAACTAAATCCCTTTGTAAAACTGGTTCCCAAATATGTTTTTTTTTTCTTTCTTAGATGACTCCAAAAGGTATGTACATAAAAGCAATGTATAATTTTATGTCAACTTGATACAAGCTCAAGACATCTGAGAGGAAAGAACCTTGATTTATGAAAACGCCTCCATAAGATCAGGATGTAGGCAAGCCTGTAGGGCATTTTCTTAATTAGTGATTGATGGGGGAGGGCCTGGTCCATTGTGAGTGGAACCATCTCTGGGCTAGTGGTGCTAAGTTCTACAAGAAAGCAGGCTGAGTAGGCCAGAGAGAGCAGTACTCCTCTATGGTCTCTGCATCAGCTCCTGCATCAAGGTTCTTGTCCTCCTTGAATTCTTGTCTTGACTTCACCCAACATTGGACAGTGATATAGACATGTAAGTCAAATAAACTCTTCTCTCCCAGATTTGCTCTCAGTCATGGTGGTTCATCCGAGCAATAGTACCCTTAACTAAGACAGGTACTGAGTAGAAACAGATGAATATATACTGCTTCAGATCTGGGGTTTACTGAAGAGTGGACAAATTGGGATCTTTGTAGGATTTCATATTCTTGGGATGAAGGAGACAATGTGTACTCCCCTACCCCCGTTAAGAAGTATTTGGTAGCAAAGGAGACAGCTGCCTTTTCTGTGCCTATTTATTTCCAGTGTTCTATTGTGCTTATACATACAAGCAGATGTAGAGGGGCACTGCAGTCGACTCCTCCTGTCTCACAAGAATTAATTTGTAAACTTTCAAGGATATCATGAGCCGACAGTGAAATACACTCATTACCGGAGATTTAATTATGTAAACTTAAGACTAAATAAATTAGGCTAAAATATGTGTGGCACACGATCAAAACACATGGCTTGCTTAACTGACTTTACTTTATTTTATTATGCCTGTACTGTTTAGATCACTTAAATCTGCTGGGTGTCCGTTAGAAACACTGTACTGATTACGGGTGTTCTGTTTCACATCTCTCCCGAACTCCACATTCGGAGAGGTGTGTTGCAGGCTCGCAAAGGGTCATAGTGAAAGCACTTATACCATACAAACCGGCAAAGGCTACAAAATGTGACTTTTTGTTTTTGTTTTTTCATATAGTCAGGTTTGTAAACATTTACAATACCTCAAAGGCTGGTACCAAGTACACAGTTGTGTATTCCACAGTATGTGGTACAGGACTCAGTATGGTGCATGCTAGAATTGGTAGAGAAATTTTGAAAAGAAGAACAACTCACTATTTGGACTGCCCATTGCCAAGATTTTAACTTTCTCCCCTTATATTTAAAGTCATTTGTGAAAACTGCTTCTTGAATCTAATATACACCAAATTAAAAACCTTTTTGGCCTAAATAACACCATGAAACCATTAAGTAATGAATAAGTCATCACTGAGTAAAACATAAATAGGTAGACTGTGAAGGTGACTCTGGGAGTAAGGTCATTTCCTTGTAAGCACAAGGAGCAGGATTCGAACCCCTGGAGCCAACATAAAAGCCCACGGGAGCTGCTTGCATTCATGAGACAGAAATCAGTTATCTGGGCCAGCTACATAGCTAAGACCACTTGGGATTGATGAAGTTCAGGATTAGAAGGGGACTCTGCCTAAATGAAGAAAGTGGAGAGTGTTGGAAAGGGGGCGACTGGCATCAATTTTGGGCCTCTACATTTAAGAGCACAGACATGCAAACACATACACACAAAAACATGTGTCCACATACATATGAATGCACACACATGTACACATACACACAAATATGTCAGGAAACTATTACAACAAAAGGGTACTAGACATAAGATAATATAACATCTACAAAAACTATTTAAAAAATTATTTTCCTTAATTTTTCTAAAAAAAAAATTCTGTCTTATTTCTAGGTGTTCATTTCAGGGGAAAATACAAGAGTAGATTTACTTTTTACTGCATAATTTAAAATTTTTGTACCATAAACAGACATATATAAACATATATACCTAATTTTGATAATTTTGGTTATAGAACTGATTGTTAAACAAATGGACTTTTATGAACATAGTTTTATAATTTTTAAACTTAATTTTCTTTTTTTTATTTTTATTTTTTTATTTTTTTAAATTTTTTTTATTAGATATTTCATTTACACTTCAGATGGCATCCCCTTTCCCCATTCCCCCCCACCCCCCTTAGGAAACCCCTATCCCAAGCCCTCTTTTCCTTTTTGCATTTATACATTTTTTAAAAATAATGTTAATCATAGGCTTTATAAGTTTGGAATTGTTCAATCAGAGGTGTAACCCACTGACCAACCTAGATATAACAACTATCTTTGACTGGTGGAGATACTTGAACCTCTGCCTCCCTGTCTCCCCCCTCTTTCTCTCTTTCTTCACCTAGCTTCTCCTCTCCTTCTTCTTTTCCTTTTCTTACTCCTTTTCTTCCTCTCAGTACTCCTCCTACCTTAGCTCCTCCTACACATCACCTTTCCTGTTAAAATGAAACTTTTCTCTCAAAATACAATTAGAACATAATTATGCCAACTTGTACCAGTGAGGTACAGGATAGTCCTAATACCCAGTCCATCCTTTTGTTGACTAACCAGCTCCTCTGTCATCTATTCTAACTAAAACATGTAGTTCTGAACCTGGCTTTAGGATGAATGTCAGCTGACGACCATCCACTCAAGTCTTTTCTCTTAAGGTCAATTTTCAAAGTTGATTAAGACAGCAAAATTTGTTATTTATTTTTTGGGTTTTCTGGAGTTATTTGAAACTCATTCAGAGGATCAAAGGACATCATCAAATAATGGTCATGCCCACTGTCCTACATTAGTTTTTAAATACCTAATTTAAAAAGAAAACTCACTATGATTGTCTTAGTCAATTGCTATGAAGGGATGGATGGCCATGGCAACTCTAATAAAAGAATTTAATAGAGGCTTGCTTACATCCAGATGTTGAGTCCATTATTCGCATGGAGGAAACATGGAGACATTCAAGTGAACATGGTACTGGAAAGATAGCTGAGAGTTCTACATCCAAGTTGGCAGGCAACAGGGAGAGAAAAGGATATTGGACCTGGCTTGAGCATTTGTAACTCAAAGCCCACCTCTGGTGACACACTTCCTCCAAGATGGCCACACCTATACTGGTAAGAACTCATCTCCTAATCTCTGTCAAATACCACTATTTTCTAATGACCAAGCTTTCAAATATATGGGCCTGTGGGGCCATTCTTATTCAGACCACCACAATGATTAAATTAATGTATAAACTACTTTGTCATATTGTCCTCAAATTGTCCTTAATTTGAATTGTTTTAAAACTAGGTGGGTATACTTAAGTATTTAAGGACAATTGTGGTCCAAACTATCACTGTCCAAAGTACTTTTCGAGGCTCTTTTTCAAATATACCATGAGACTTTACAAGATTACATACAGACGTACAGTTTTAAAGATATTTAACATTTACTTAGTGAGATAAATGGAACCCAGTATGCTCAATTCCCGGTTCCACTCTCATGAATATACACATATAAAGATTTGGTTCTTGTCTGTCAAATGGACATAGATATCAAATTAACTTAGTATGGTTTACTATCAGAATTACTCACTGATAAAAATACAAAATGCATAAAACAGTGTGTGAATTAAATATTTTAAAGATATCATTAGCACTTACTTTATTGGATATAAAAATGAGCCTCTAAGAAAAAGCCTTAGTAACTAGACCATGGCCAGGCTCTTAATTAAAAAAAAAATCAGATGCATGTATGATGCTGACAATCACATAATTAAAACTCTTCAACTCACTCAAGTGACATCAGCCTAAGAAAAAACTCCAGAAGCTTGATTTTTCTTAAAAATCTTAACTTAAATAATTTCTTCATTAAAATATACCCTCGAATGAGCCAAATGTTTTATTTTAATACTAAATTATGATTAACAAATAAATTATATCAAGATTCAATTAAATGTAGGCTTTTTAAAGTCAAATTGGAAATATGACTCTTCATTTTTTCCATGGAAATTGAATAATTTAATTTTAAGTTTGATAATGACTTTAGAATTAACTGATTAGTGTGCATAGAAAAGTTCTATAATGCAATTTCATGTTTAGTGTAACTAGAATCTATTTTTAAATATAGTGAAAAAATCAACCAATAGTCCCTTTTTGTTCCCATTGCCAATTATATTTAATGAAAGATAAATTTGAATAGCATTCTTGAAACTATAGAGCCCTTCTTAATGTGTAACTATTTCCACGTTTAGGGAAGGAATCTATTATATATTGAGAGTGTTGTCTATAATAGTAAGAGACAATTAAACTTAAAATGATCTAAAGTAGAAATCAGGAAAGCAGCTCAGGAAACTCAGTCAGCCATTGGCCGAGATGGATGAGAAAAGGAAACCCAGGATGGTATAGGCCGTGCCTGAAGGAGGCCTTTGTGAGAGCTGTCCTCTTGCTCTTGGAGAAGTGACCAGAAACTGAGAACAGAGACACAACTTTCAAGCTCATAACACTATGCTTGTGAGAGAAAAGATTGTTTTCAGTCTAACCACTGAAGTGTCCAAACATCACCCTGATGGACTAAACTGTAGGCCAGTGGTTGCTAGCTTAAGGCAGTTGTTACCCATCCCAGGAAATTTGATAACATCTGCACACAAAACCAGCTGCTCTTTAAATAAGATTTATTGACACAGTTCTGTCTCCTTCATTCATTTACCTCTTGCCTATGTCAACTTTCACTCTTCAGTAGCAAAGTTGAGCACTAACAGCAGATACCATATGGCCTTCAAAGTCATAAAATAAAACCTATCACTCACTAGTCAAGTAAATATTACCACTTATACAGACATCATTAGAACATCATCAATAGACTAGAAGGACCAAGTTAAACTATTAGAGCATCAGCTACAGAGTTCTAAGTAACCATCAACAACAGAAATGTGATACTGAGTAAAATAGAAACAGAGGCTTTTATCAGAGATAATTTAAGATATGGATCCATTTGAGTGGGTATCAGAGAAAGATTAAATAAAAAGGGACCTCCAGAGAACAGAAATAAAACTAGAGAAAGAGACCACTATTTAACAGAAATAATGAAAGCCAAAAGGCAATGGAGTGACAAAATCAGAATCAGAAAGGCAAGCATCTTCCTGCTGAGAATTCTATTACCAGCAAATTTTGGGAAAGAAATATTTCATTCTGAAGATATTTTCCTACAAATGTAACATTAAATGGAAATGTTTGCCCCTAAAAATGCAGTTAAGAACCTTTACCAAAATTTGTTTTGATAAATGAGGCGTTATTCATAGACACAAGTGATTGTATCTTTGTGGTCTCTTTTAATTAAAAAATTACTTAAAAAATAAGTGTTTAAGGAGATATGATAAGCTAATAACAGCAAAAGAAACCATGAATTTCATTTCAGAAGACTGCTTAAAAAGCACAGAGAAACCAATGGATTTGAACACATACAAAAACACAAGGAAGACCCAAACTAAAGTGGGATTAATTAAAAATACAGGTGAGTAAATAAATGAAATTAAATAAGTTGTTTTGCAAATAGCAAAGATTTCATAATTTAGCCAGCATTTCCTTCGTGCTAGGGATGTGCTTATGTCTACAGGCCAGACCATTTGCACACTGGCAACTAATGAACTTATCATGCAGCTTCTATTTTGAAATAATTACTATATTAGGTTGGCCACATGGTGAGGTGATTGATTCCTGGCAATCAGCCACTCATATGACTGAAGCCGAATGAACAAATTACCACTGTCAAGGCGTCATAGCTATCACCAACTTAAGCAGGGGTTTTGTGATGAAAGACACGGAAGACTCAGGGCTACGGTGTTACAAAGCAGAAATCAACCAGCATAAAATAAATAAAATAAAAATAAGAAGCTGTGTGAGTTGCTTCCTTGGGGCAGAGTTTAATCATCTCTCTGTTGGCCTGAGTGTTTGCTGGCATGTATTTGGTGGGGTTGCATTTGTGGGTATTAAACAATGGCTCCTTTTAGAGGATTCTTTGCTTCTCTGGGAAACCCTTGGCTACCCTTCCACTTGAGACTAAACTTCTGTTTTGGATAGAAATTCACACATACATGCATCTTTTTATTTTTCTTCTTTTATGCGTCTAAGTGTGTCATGCTGTCAGTCTTATGACTTTGCCAAATCCCTAATGCTTCAGCCATATATTTCAAGCAGACAGCCATTTAACTTGGGCATTTCACCAAAGAAGTAGGAACTTTTGGCTATTGGGTCAGTCAAGTAGAAAGTTAATTATGAATCTTACTACATCCATTACCCCAAATGGATCTTTGTGAAACTGCTGATTAATGGCCTCTTTGAAAAATGGATCTTACTTAATTAAAAAAAAAACTCTATTTTTCAAGAGCACACATACATAAAGACATTATTGAATTATATATTCATTCTTATCAAAATACCAAACATGCACACCAGTGATAATTCTAGGTACTATGTTTAAGATTCCTTGTTAAAACAAGAGGTCCACTATAAGAAGTCCTGAGATAGTTTTCTTTAGCCAAGCAGACCATGTGGTCAGGAATTCACCTAATTCTATTTTGCTTGTGATGCACATTAAAATTTCCTTAATTATGCACTTAAAATTTCGGAGGTAACATAAACCATTAAAAATGTTTCCTATATATTATTTTGATAAATTCCAATATCCCAGCAATAACTTCTGGTTGAAGATAAGTTGCCAGGCAAATGATTGATTGGAAAAACACTAGAACCTTAAAGGTTCTTGGGTTTCTCTGAACAATAAGACATCTTCAAAACCTGTCCATCCTACAACCTGCTATGGCCACCTCCATCCTCAGGGAATAAGTCTAAAGGATGTCTTAATGTGTAACAAGAATGAGCTCGGTGCCTATATACTGAGATGTCCCAAACAGAAAATGTCAAAGGACATCATTGTATTATCTTGGTTCTGGAATTTTTTCATGCAAAAACACACTCAACTATGTGTTTATAGTTGTGTTATGATCAGAGACAGCTAAGAAATTCCAATGGGTCCATTGTTTTCTTATTATAAAATAGTTCCATTGAGAAGACATTGCCAAATTTACTCTACACAAGGCAGGGTTTCTGTTCCAGACAGAAGGTAAATGGAGTCTATTGAATGAACAGGCTGTATCAAAATCCGTAACTATCCCTAGTCTAATTCTGTTGAAATTTGAGTTTTCAGTGTATACAGCTTCTGCTTCAGGTACCCCAGTCAGCAAAAAGTACATGGCTCTGGAAGAAATCATATCATGGATTAAGTATTTTTCTAAGTAAATGGAACTTAGCCTTTGGAGAATAATGTAGTTCTTGTTAAATATTTCACTGAATGAACTCAATTTTCTCCTTTGGCTCGGGAATATTATCACTGAGAATGCAGAGGAGAGAATTTCCCCATTTCATTCACTGTAGCATCTCCCGCAGTACCATAGAAGTCAGGTGGAGAGCATGCACGCCTGAGAGCATGTCCTCTGTTTCTGAAGGTCAAATAGAAGCCTGAGAATCTGCCTGAGTTACTGTCCTCCAGTGCAGTGGGGGCTGCATAGTAACATGATCTTGTGTTCTAGATGGTTGAAGCCACTTTGCGCAAGTTACACACCTCTTCCCCAGTGTAGCACTGTGACAACCTCCTTTCAGGGGTTTCATTCACAGTTGAGGTGGCCGTTGTCTTATTTTGTTGTGCCCATTCAAAAAAGCATTAGTAAACTCCCAAAGACCACCAAGGAGCTGATTATGATGCAATTGCACTAGGGTCTTTTATTCAAGCTTGAGTTTGGGCTCACCACAGACTCTGATACAGCAGGATGGGAGAGTGAAGCCCCAAGCCCTCAGTGGGACAAGGTTTTATAGAAAATGGTGAGAAAGTGAGGGGGTTTCCAACTAAGGAAACATCTAATTGAATGATTATTGTAAGCTGACAGGTGGGTACTCTGAAGCAAAACCATGAACAATCACAAATGGCCAGAAAGTACATCTGGAACTAACAGACTAATCCTGATTGCCTGCTGCTAGGGAGTAGCTAGGGAGTAACGCTGGGGTATGGGCCAGAGACAAACTACATAGTTCTTCCCAGAACTAGGGTGCAACTTGGGTTCAGTTGCAGGTCAAATTATCAGGTTCTTTTTCTTTTAAAATGGAGGACGATTCCAAGATGGAGTAGGTTTGACCTCTCAATATAATAATATATAAATAGTGACAATTGTTCTCATTCCATTGGGTTACTAAAAAATTTAGATAAGTTACTGTGCCCATGTGTGCTCATACTTACTGCAGTATAGAGTGAGTATAGTATAGGTTAGAGTGAATTCCAGCAAGAGTCCAACCTCTTAAATTAAAACAAAGAAACAATAATTGTGAGATGATAGTGAAGAAAAGCCTAAACCAGCTTTGCTTGGAGATATATATCTGGTAGACATTTCACACTTTTTGGTGTATGTATCTATTGGTTGTTCCTTATTTTTACATACATGAGGAAATTGCCCAGTTTTTTTCTCCTTGGCTAAGGGGAGTTTTGTGTGAGCCAGTGTGCAGTTGGCTGGAAGTAGAAAAGAAAGGACCCGTGTCAACTAGTTTTTCTATCAATCTGAAACATGGTGGAGTTATTTAGAAAGAGGAACTGCAGTAGAGAAAACTCCCCTACCAGACTGGCCTGTAAGTAAACCTGTGAGGCCTTTCCTTAGTGACTGATATAGGAGGACCTTGCTCATTGTGGGTGCATCCACCTTTCTGTAGGTGGTCCTGGCGTGTATAATAAAGCAGGCAGAGCAAGCCCTGAGGAAAAGCCCATACATAGACTTCCTCCATGCATGGCTACTGTTTCCATCCCTACCTCTATCTTTCTGCCTGGCTTGAGTTCCTCCCATGACAGACTGCTACCTGGAAGTATAAGAAGAAATACACCATTTCCTCCTCTAGTTGCCCATGGTCATGGCATTTTATCATAGCCACAAACATCCTAACTGGGACAGGAGCCATGGTGGGACATTCGTAAAAATCAGTTTATGCCCTTGCTGGTTTAGGCTCTAGATACGGGCTGGTATTAAAGGAGGCTTTAGTACCAAAGATTGGAAAAGTGCTCTCATAAAAGACTTTGTGCGGCTTTGTCTTGGCTTCGGCAGCACAGTTAAAGCTTGGAGACAAGGCTTGTGTGACATGAGGGAGACTTGTAGAGGTGAGCAGCTCTAAGCTTTCTGTACAACTTCAATTTATGGTCCCTATGAAGGCATCTCTGGAAACATTCCCTTTTCTATGCAACATCATTGGCCTTTAGATGAAGATGAGTGTGCATTACACACCTGAGGGATGGATTATTCTTTTATTCCTGTGGGTTTCCTCACAGGCAGAAAAATAGATAAACCAAATCACTGAAAAAAATACATCTTTCATTAAAATGAAGAGAATCTCTGTGTGTGTGTCTCTCTCTGCCTCTCTCTCTGTCTCTCTCCTCATTTTCTTGGCAGTTTCTGAACTTATACATATCATTATTTCTGAAGCCAAATGCTCTATATGGACCAAGAACTTAGTTTTTTATTTTTTTTTTTTGAGAGCACATTTATATTGTATTCTTCCGTTACAACTTTGAAGAGTTATAACAACTACCTCTCCCTCCCTAACTACCAGTTCTCCTTGTATTGCACCTTTATTATCCAGGGTATCTTAGAACATCCACTAGAGATTAGGTCTGTTAGGGAAATGCAGTATTCTCACGGAAGTCACTGCCAGTACAAACAGGTGCTAGGGTTGTTGATGAGGTGGAGGACTGTGTGTGTGTACCTGCTTAACTCAGCTCCAACATTGTTACCATGGGGATTTCCATCTACACCGAGGAATGTATTCAGGGAAGACAGGGCAAGCTCTTCTAGCAGGAGTAAGAAGAATTAATTAATCTGCCCTTGAACTTAGTTGTCTCACAAGCTCTAAGCAAGGGGTATGAAGTTACAAAAGCATCATTTCTGTGAGCCTACAGGTATCAGCAGCCGTAAATGCTCATTCCAACCATTCTTACAGCAAATCCTATTCCTAGAGATGTAAGTGGTTTCTCCAAGCTGATGCAGCTGTGAATAGCAGAGAGCGTTCAACACCAGGGCTGCTTTCCCTCAGTGTTTATCCTTGTCACCCTGCCATACTATCATCTTTTCTTAAAACCCCATTAAAAATCAAAGTGTTTTTTTGACAAATGCACACCTTAACAGATCCAATTTCACACACAGCCAATGCTGTCTTATGATGAAGAAAAAGTAACAAACACTTAGGATAAAAAAAAATTAAAATACAAATTTAATTGTTTGAATTTCATAATAAAAGTTCCACAGGAAGTATAAGGTATACATATCTGAGAATTAATATGACATGAACATGGAAACATTTATTTACAATGGATAAGAACTGACCTGCTGTTCTGTCAATACAGTAAACTCTCTTTCTCCATATATACATGCATGTGTGTATTGATATGTATGCACACACATGAAAGTATGTAGTCATTATATGTATATACAATCATATGCTCACAAATTCACAATGTACTGTCACACCGTACACACTCATATGCACACCCACATACACTTACATCACTAATATACACACTCAGGCACTCATATGCCCTCGCACATATTTATATGCTCACGTATGCACCCACACTCATATACACACAGTTGGAAGAAGAATATACAGAGGTTATGCATGTCTCATGTCCACTTACTTCTTTCCCACAGCAGAGGAAATAGTTGGCCTCTGGATTTAAAGCCCCCTTTTCTGCACAGAAGCCAGGAGCACATCTTTTTGTTGTTTGAGGACTCATATATTGTACAGAATGTCAGTGGAAGCTTAATTCACTGCAGATGTTATAATAGACTGAAAAGAAATAATGGGATCCTGTGCTATTTATTCCTATATCCTTGCCTTTCTTGAAGATAAAAATGGATAGGAGAGGTATCAGGCTGATGAATGGAGATGGGAACACATCACCAGATGGGAGCTACATCTGCTAACCCATCAAGGAGACCATGACCTTGAGTGTAGTGGGTATACATAATTTTCATCAAGACTATTTGCCTGTAGTCTAGGACTTCTGAAAATTCTTAAGAACATCTGAAATGAAATGCCTCATAAAGGCAATTTTTCAAATGAGTTCTGAGAATACTTACAACAAGAGTTCTAGGCTATGGTAGGTGGAGTTGACTATCATTCAAACACTAGTTCAAAGAGATTCCAACTTATGCTTAAAGAAGGGTATGAAGCAGAGGCAAATTCATTACAAATTTAATACAATGGGAAATAATCCCTTCTCGTATATGGGAGCCTTATAATGGTGTTTGGTGGCCGCACATTGAAATATTTTAAAGGGTTTATTTGAACAGCAGCAATTAATGAATTGGGCAGACAAAGCACAGACACACCAGCACGACAAAGGCAGTGTAGGAAGAGGGCAATAATCAGTGTCTTTACAGAATCAAGGTGATTGGGTGATGTGGCTAATCCCTAGCTCAGGATCATTGGGCAGTTTCTGATTAGCAAAGCCTCAACTGAGGTTTGTTGTTTTGCTTATCTGTGTCTTGCTGGCTAAGTCACAAAAAGCTTTGGAGTTATGGCTGCATAAGGGGCCTTCCTGTTGTTTATTTATTTGTTCGTTTATTTATTATAAATGTGATTGCTATGCTTTTAGATTAAGATGTTCTATTTGTTAAAGGAGGCATCACAGATATAGACACTGCAAGCTTTGTATGGTTCCTCAACATTCCTGCTCTGGAAAATGTATCCACAGTGTCTTGATGCTGGGTGGCAGAGCCTGTCAGGAACATGCAAGCCATGGAAGCTCAGCTCCACTGATGTGCAATGAAAGAGCTAACGACAATGACCTTGCTCTCTCCTACTCTTCCACCATTTGAGGACCCAGCATCTGTTCTTCTTTCTTCTGGTCATAGTAAGACACAGAAAGGAAGCACCAGACACTAGTACCAGGGCCTCCCTGTTGGAATTCTCTTCTTCATGGCTATGCAGTCAGTGGCATTATGGAATTGCAATACAAATTACTTAAGAAAAAGGCCCTCAAATCCTAGACTAAACCTGTGATAAAGTGCCATAAGGCACAGCGTTCTGGTCTTTCAGGGCAGAAGTAGAATGAGCCTCATACAACCAGCTCTTGAAACCTTGATCTTAGTTTATCTGTAAAATGGGATTATTAATTATTAATTAACCATCAGGGCAAATTATGCATATGTTCCTTTTAAACTCTAATATTCTATGATGTGTCTGCCCAGTCATAGTCCTTAAAGCTTGTTAATAAACTTAATAGGTCTTTGTGTAAACTATTTGGGATTTCGAATGTGAACAGATAAGGCTGTCTTAAACTACCGCAAAATTCCAAACAGGATGTGAAAGAGAGCAAAAGACTTTTCTGTCCACTGACTTTAGTCTTACTGCCTGATGCTACAGCACAAACTTCTTAACTACCTCTGTCTTCAGTGAAAACATGACCAGCTGATACTGTAATGTAAAGTTAATAATGTTTTTAAAACCCTGCTAACATCTAATACTAATTTAATAACTGTAATAATAATGAGAGTATAATATTTCTTTATTATGTGTAGTGCCAGGGGTCAATCACTGTATATCAATCACTTGGCTAGTACCTACAGTATATGATAGCCACATACTCCACCAGTGAGGTGAACCCTCAGCCCCCATGTAATAATAATTTTGATATCAAATTTAAATTTGTAGTCTTAAAGAGACCAATATGTACACATTTTGCTAGCTCCCATAGCAGCAGCTGAACACTATAGATCTCAGGTGTCTGTCTGTTTGTCTGTCTATCTGTCTGTCTTATCTATCTATCATCTATCTATCTATCTATCTATCTATCTATCTATCTATCATCTACCTATCTTCTATTTGCTTGTGCTTGTGCATATGTCTGTCTGTCTGTCTGTCTGTCTGTCTGTCTCTGTGTGTGTATGTATATATGTGTGTGTTTGTGTGTCTGCCTGTCTGTGTATGTGTGGCTCTGTGTGTGTATGTGTGTGTCTGTCTGTGTGTGTGTCTCTGTGTGTGTATATGTGTGGGGGGGCATTTTGTGGTGGGGAAGAGGTGAATGTGCAAGTATGTGCATGTGTGTGTCAGAGAACAACCTCTTTTCCCAAGCATTACCCACTTTATTTTTATTTTTAAGGTATCATCTCTCTTTAGCCTGGGGCACATTAAGTAGGCTAGGATGCCTCCAAAATTCCAGAATGCCAGAAGGCTCCAAAAATTCACTAGTCTCCATGTGTCAGCATTGGGAATACAAGCACATGCCACACCATACATGTATTGTTATAAGGGTTCTGGGGACAGAATTCAGAAACACATGCTTGCAAGGCAATTGCTTTACTGACTGAGACATTTCCCCAGCCCCATCTTTTATATTTTAGTTACCTTGTCTTTAATACATCTTTCCCAATGCAAGCAGATATGCTTTTATTAACAGTCAACATCAGTAAAATGTGTTTTTGGAAATAAGCAGAAAATACTTGTTTTAAACAAAATTTTTAAGGCATAAAGCTTATAAAAAAGATTTCAAATGGCACCAGGACATGAGAACTCGGGGCAGTGGTTCCAGTGATTAAATTATTGACATTGTCTTTGTAAATCACATCAGCTCTTCTAGATGCCACTCTAGATGAAGTGTCCATGACGCCTGTGCATGCAGCAGCAATCCTGGGTGGAGCGGACAGCAAGACTAACAAAATCTTAGGAAACATGAAATAGCAAGGACAGTCTAGCAACTTGCTCTCTCACCATGTTGGGTTTAGTGGCTACACAGAAGTTGATGCTTATCTCAATATTCCTTCAAAATCAACTTTATTAGTAGTGGGATTTTTTTTTAAATGAACATTTTCAGTAAACATTGAGAGCTTGATTGTTTTGGTGGGGCAAGAGGGAATTTGATGATGTGCTTTTGTGATGAAACCACTGTAAAGTTTAGCAGAAGCAGGTGATAAGTAACAACCCGGGTGTTCTGACACAGTCTTGAGCAGGAACATGAGTCTGGACCCAAAGTGGGGGTGAGTAGCAGAATGGGGATAGAGGACAACAAAAGGAAATGTTAGAAGAAGGAAGGAGGGAAAGAGGGAGAGAAGTTAACACTTTTTAGATTTTGGCAGCCGTTGCAGGTCAAACATACTGTAAAAGACTCATCATTGAAACCACTTGTGGCTGTTCTTCCATCCTCATAGATCCACACTAAACGACCCATTGGCTCATTGCTCTGCTAGAAGATGGCTAGTTTCCCTCTCCTTCCCAACAACGGAACAGTCTGCACCTCCCCAGTCACATATTTCATTCACCAGCCCTCCTCCCCAGGCAGCTCCCAATTCCCATAATCATGTATCCACAGCAACGGAGAGGAAAGACAGGATGAAGTGTTTTACTAGACTCCTGTGCACACTCTTTGGCTAAAACTTTCTCTAGTCCATTGGAATCAAATGCTGGGCAGCTGTTCCAGGCTTGCATACCCAGCGTGTGTGTTAATATGCATCACATGTCCCCAGTGTGGAAGCACAGCAGTTGTAAACGAGTGGGAATGACAGAGCCACTTAAAGACGTTGCAGGCATTCACCTCAGAACACACAGAGCAGGCTTGATGTACCCTAAAACTCTTCACAAGCCCTTTCACACTAGACCACTCATAGATAAATGTGGCTCTGCAGCCTCTTGGAAAAGCATGATTAGTTCCAGTCCTGGGTTCCAAGCTTCTGGTTCCCGTTCCCCACTTGGAAGCAACTCAACAGTTCTTAAACTCCCTTTTCACACATCCTTGGCTGTTTGGAGATCCCAGTTGGGTAGGGAGCATGGCAGGAGGAGGGTATTTTCTTTTTCAGACAGGCCCCTGAAGGACCATTTGGCCTATGGCCTGGGAAAGAAGCCACTCCTATGCCATTGCAGAAAATCTTTCTTCCTCAAGGCGTTCCTCTCCTTGCCCATCTAAATTCCACAGTGGAAGGTTGTCTTGGCAACTCAGGCCAATGACTCTGAGCAAAAGCAAGTATGACTGAAAGCAGGAGAGGCAGCTCAGGGGAGCTTTGCTCTCTTTCAACAGTCACCTTTATGTAATGCACTCACTAGAATACTGCAAGGAGTGGCTGAGCCTTCTGGTATGGATTTGCTTCTGTGGGATGAATAGGTAAGTGGATGAGTGAAAGGGTAAGAAGTCACCAGCTCAGTACCAACAGTCTTGCTGCTCACGTGAATGTACGCTCATCTTTATGCCTTCATTCATTCTGGTGCCTATTTGGTCTTTTCCAGTGCTGCTCAACCTTCCTAAAGCCGACACTTTCATACAGTTCCTCATGTTGTCACGACTCCCACCCATAAAATTATTTTCATTGCTATTTCATAACATAATGTAATGTTTGATCATAATGTAAACATCCGATATGCAGGGTATCTGATATGTGTCCCGTAAGAAAGGGTTGGTCCACCCCCAAACGAGTTACAACCTGGTGTTCCTAAGAGAAACACTACTCTTACACTGTCATTTCCTGTGTTCAGAGTTTGTGTGGTGAGCATCTGTGTTACCTCTTCTAATCTTAAGGATTTAGTGTTTTAGAATTTGACATTCTCTTGTCTGGCCCCAACTCCTCAAACTTTGGGCCTCTGAATTGTGATGGTCAGATCTTAATTTTGCCCTAAAAGAAAGCTTTAAAGGCTGAAGATCTCCTTGCAACAGGTATTGAGCATGTATGGTCTGGACTTTCCCAGCAGCACCTACAGTTCAGATAAGCCTGGCCTGACTGAATGTTACTCACTTAGGCAATTGTACAGCTGGCTCAGGCCTTGGCTGTTGTGACTAGTGCTGCAATGTCATAAATGTGTGTGCATCTCCAGAATATGCTGACTCAGATTTACACACACACACACACACACACACACACACACACACACACGGCAGCAGGATCACAGTCATTCTGTTTTTAGTTTTTAAAAATAAGAGTTACCATAGTAATTTTTGTAGTGGCCAGACTAATTTATGTCCTAACATATGGTGTCCAGATTTTTCTTACAGATGAGTAAAACCATTAGTGTATATAAGTGAGATGGAAATAGAGAGTAGGTGGAGGGGAGAGATAAGCAGAATGGAGAGGGGGGAGGGAAGAGAAAGGGGAAGATCATAGAACAAATATGATCAAAATATATGATTTACTCAAAGTAAATTGTTAGCAGGAAACCCAACAGTATGCGTAGACATCACACACCAAGAATAGATCTTTAACTAGTACCCAGTTTCTTACCCTAGTAACTATTTGGCCAATGGTTCCCAACTTTATACCTCTAAAATTCTTTTTTTGTGTGTGTGTGCAAGAAACAAGCACATCTCTAGTAAGTGGAGGAAGATGATTGGGGCAAAAATACCATAGGGATTGTATAAAGGTTCACTGATCCCAACATCACACCCATGAAAACAGTCACACTTAGCAAGTCAGTTTTTGGAGAGGCCACATCTGGGTCTGGAACACACTGAGAGACAGATGTGGGTGTAGCAGAGAAACAGAGACAGGAAGTATGTCAAAGTGAAATCTGAGCAAGTGGTCTGAGCCCAGAAATCCAAGCAGCCAAGGGTGCTGTGTGAGAGGTGCAGTCGACCAGGAAGGGGGAATCCTTCCAGGGTGCATTTCGTATGAAAGATAAGCATGTTTTCATGAGTATTGTTTTAGTAGTGGCTAAGCAGAACTCAGTAAATACCTAAATTCATTAGGAATGAACAATCAGAGACTTAAGAGGCCCTGTCCATAAAGAAATGAGTTGTCTCAGAATGACCTGGAAGGGCTATCTTGGTTTGTCACAGCACAGGGGTAATGGAGAGGTAGAATCTGCTCTCTGAGGCATTAGCGCCATGGCAGCTACCAGAGACAGGTCTGCTTCATCCCAGAACCACTGGGGAAGTGTGAAACAGGCACAGCAGAGAGCTCATAGGGAAGAAGGAATCCTGTGGGCCAGCATGTCTCTACTGAGTCACATGATGTAGAGCTTCCAAGTTCAGCATCCCCCAAGGACCACACTGAATCCTTTCCCTCTGCTTTCCCAGAGATTTGTGGAAAATTAGTCATTATGTACCAATTTCTCTAGCGTCTTTTAAACCACGAAAGACATTTCACTTCCACACTCCACGGAAGGAGAGAAAAGGAGACAGAAATGGCTGGGCAGGTGCCTTGGCTTTTGCTCCAATTCTCCTCTTGGAAATGGTTGTGAGCTTGTAAGAGCAGCTTTAGGGAGGATATGTTTCTCGCAAACACAGATCTTTGAACACAGTGGGATAGTGTTTCAGATCCAGTTCTACATAAAAATTTGTAACATTTCATTTAAATAATAAGCAGCACGCTTCTGGATAATGCTCAAGTGCAGAGTGCTTCAGTGAAGTAGCTAAGACACAAAGAAATCAGCCAGGTCAGGAAATGGACTATGGGGATAACTTCCCTGGAAACCTCGGGAACACAGACACATACACTGCAGTGTCTTTCCCCCTAGTCTCAAGTGCTTAAGTGGCCTATTTTAAGGTTCATGTTTTGGAGCGACTTTATAGAAAGAGGTATTGAGTGGTTTAGTTTTCTATGAAGGAGCTTCAGGAGGTAGCTACCCAAAACACACACTGTTGAGAAGGAAAGCAAACGAAGAAGCCTGGTTTGGAAGTTGTCAAGACAAAAGCTATGCCATCTATTTTGATGAAAACATACCTTTCAAATAACTGCACATATTTCATTTGATGGAAGCTCTAACTTGCTGATCATCCACTGAAATGTGGTCATGGTAGTTTGAATAGAAATGGTCCCCATAAAGTCATGTTTGAATGCTTGTTCAACAGAGAGTAGAACTATTTCAACAGATTACATGGAGATGTGGACTTGTTGGGGTAGGTGTAGTCTTGTTAGAGGTTTCAAATGCCCATGCCAGGCCAGTCTCTCTTCCCTTCTTTCTCTTCCTCCCTTCTCCCTCCCTCCCTCTCTTTCTCTCAGCCTGGGATCAGGTTGTAGCGTTCAGCAACAGTTCCAGAGCCTTGCATTCCACTATGCTCACACCATGATGAGAGCAGACCAACCTCTGCAACTGTAAGAGCCCAATTAAATGCTTTCTTTTCTAAGAAAGCATATTGGTCATAGTAGACCTTCACAGTGACAGAACAGTGACTAAGAAACTGATTCTTGTTGTATTCCTTTGACTTCCGTTGGGAGCATGGACTCTAAAGGTATAGGAGTCATGTGTGAAATGCCCAAGTCCACCTGTTCAGATTTGTATTCAGGAGTGATGGAGCTGGGTCACAGTTGTGTTATTTTCTTAGGAGTTTAGGTATTGGCATGCTGAATTTACATCCTTGTCTTTGGAGCTTGAATTTGTTACAGATATATGAAATTATTGATGTATAAAGATGGCATGAAAGGGATGGTGATAAAGTTATTTCTTCATCTAAGTAGCCATTCATTTAAAAGTGTAGACAAGGATAATACCCATTCATGGGATTACCATGAGAACTTGGTCAGGACAGGCTGATCTCACAAAATACTATAGATGGCGTGACATAGAGAAAACAGAAATTTATGTCTCCTTCTTTTAGAGGCTGGATGTCTGGCATCAGAGTGCAGCACAGTTGGGTTCTATTGAAAGCCTTCTTCTTCCCAGTGGCTAACTGCTGCTTTCTTGCTCTGTCCTAACTTGCTAAAAAGAGGAAACAAAAGCTCTCAAAGGGTGGATAGATATATATATATATATATATATATATATATATATATATATATATATATAAAGATAGCTATCCCATTCATGCTACCCACGTTAACAAATTACCTCCCAAAGGTTGTACTCCCTAAAGCCATCCCAAGAAAGTTAGAATTCCAACATGTTGCTTTTGGGAGATACAATCATTCATTCCATTGAACAGTCACAGAGATAAGGCAAAAGAGTATAGAACTTACTAATTGATATGTAAGTGGATTCTGGAATAACAAAGACTAAGTCAGTAAGAACACCTAAGGGGCCACTTCCAGAGGCCCATTTGGAATGGCATCTTGGGATGAGCTCTTATTCATGTTTTTACATGCTTCCTCCTTCTAATCACTTTCACAAGACCTGGAAAAGAGTGCAGGAAGTCTTGGGTCCAGATACAAATATAGCAGGTACCTCTGTAATTCCTGAAATCATAACTGTGAGTGCTGCCTGTGGATCACGGTGTAACTTTAACTAATGTTCCAGTGCCATGCTTGCCTGTCAGCTACCATGGTGCCCATAACGATGGTCATAGACTAGCACTCTAAAACTGTAAGCATATCCCCATTTAAATACTTCCTTTTACAGGTTACTTTGGTCATGGTGTCTTATCTCAGCAATAGAACAGTAACTAAGACAGCATCTAAGCAAAGTTCAGTTTCCTCACCCATGGAAATCATGGAAATGAGGTTACACATGCTTATTTTACAAGCTGCTGACTAGTACATATTAGGTACTAATGCAAGGCGTTGGAGTGGTAATGAACATTGTAAGGAACTTTTTAGTTTACTTGTTTTAGTCTTTTTGGGGTTATAGTAGAATATCCAAGGCCAGGCAATGTACAAAGAGGTTTATTTAGTTCACAGTTTTGGACTCAGGGACTTTCACAGTATGACAGCTGTCTCTGACAAGGGGTATGCTGTCTTTGACAAGGGCTATACTGTCTCTTTGCATGGAAAATGACCTCTCTTCAGGTGTGTATGTGAGTACTGTGCTTATGTATATGGAGAAATGGTGGTGGTGGTGCTGCTGCTGCTGGTGGTGGTATGATAAAGAAGCTGTCCAAAGTATTTTGACTCTTGGTGTCTTTAGACATAAGGATATTCTGAGTACAGAGAGGATCAGCCTCTTAGTTGAAGGTAGAGTGGTTTGCTTTAGAAGGACAGGGGAGTTGTGCCCTGCTTTAGGAAAAAGGCCCAGAGACTCCTCTCTGCTTCTGTTGTTTTTCAAATATTCCATGCCACTTTTGTTGTGGGTAGGGGAGGGAGCATTGTTTCTTGAATCACAAACCAGCACTATTCACCTAAATCATCTTTTTTTTGTTTTGGAAGGTAAAGGTTTGATTGTTGTTTGTTTTTTCTTAAAAGATTATTTCTGATAGCATAACTATTAGTTGGTTAGTTAGCTAGTTTGTTTTTTTTTCCTCTCAGAAAGTGTTATGGCTTAGATCATGTCTGGAATACCTTCCAAAGGCTCGTGTGTCAAAAGTTTGATCCCCAGATGATGACCCTATTAGGAGGTAAGGCTGAGTTGGATTACATAGGTCATGGGCATGCCCAGGAAGAGTAGACTTGTTCCATCTCAGTTTTTTTTTTTTTTTCTGCTTACCATGTGCCCACACAACAATATTTTGCCTCATCCACAAGTCCAGGAACAACTAAATCATCTGACTGTGGACTGAAATGTTTGAAACCAGGGGCCAAAAATAAACCCATTTCTCTTTAAGTTGATTTTTCTCAGATATTGTGTCCAATACCAGGAAACTAACTAATAGACAATTTCATAACTATTTTAAATTTTAATGCATAATATGATACATCAAATAAATATACAGCAACAGAAGAGGACTTTGAGGTCCTTAATAATTAACCAACATGGAGAAGTGTCCTGAGATGAAGACGTTTGAGAGTAGTTAAATATAAATACAAACTAAAGACAGGGGCCTCCTGGGTAGAAGACACTTCAGATAAGCCTCCCAGACAATACATCAGTGTCATATAGAAAATATCACCGTGGGCCTTGGTCTCATTTCCCAGGTCTACTTAAGTATGCTTAGCAAGAGCAGAGCTGAAATTTCCATGCAGGCAACCAGGTAGGGTTGTCCATCCTCTTAGGCACTAGGTTATCTTTCATGGAGAAGAAACATGCAAACATTAACAAATGGAAGTACCATAGTCAAATAGAAAATTCTGCTTTTCCAGAAAACAGAGCAAACCACAAGTTAAAATTTAAAAAGACAAATCTGTTAAGAGATTCTTAGTCTAGGATTGCTTAGGATTTTAAATTCCTGGATTTTTTCTTTTATAATTAACGAAGCAGTGATAGAACTTGCAATGGCGATTAGCCTATAGTCACAACAAACACTTCTGACCCCGTAACAGAAGAGTTCTCAGAAAAGTTACTGCACATAAGAGTTTGTGGGGAGCCGACATAGCAAGGCTATCATCCTTGCAGCCATCTTGAGCCAAATACCCCTGACAAGAGATTTGATTACAACAGCCTACAACAGCTGGGCACACTGTGATAACATCTTGTTTTAGATACCCAGGATCTTCCCTTGGGTGTGTGAGACTTAAAGATGTGATTTAGAGCCGAGATTTAAGGGCGTGACTTAAGGTGTAATTTAGAGATAAGACCTAAGGGTGTGACTTAAGGGCGTGACTTAAAGGCATGTCTTAAAAGTGAGACATATAAAAAGGCAGAGGCAGACAGAAGAAAACAACAGATTATTATTAAGTATTAGGCCCAGGGAGTAGGCACTTGAGACTCGAGACAGGCAACTATTATTAGGCACTTAGCACTTGGGGAAAGACTCTTGGAACTTGGAGGCACTAGGGACTATGAACTAGGGACTAGGAACTCAAGACTTGGGACTTAGACTAGGAAGAGAAACTGAAGAATAAACGGGATTGAATCACACTCTGTCTGGTCTCCATTCTTCGCTCAGTCCTCACTCTCTCTCTTGCTGAACCCCGACCAGTGGACTGAAGCAGCTTGGGGCAGTGCAGGCTCTAACAGTTTAGCCCCCAAGGCTTTTGGCAGTGCGGGTACCAATATTGACAGAACGGTCCTTAACACTTTGGCCCCCAAACGTGGGGTAGAGCGGGCCCCAACAAGAGTTCAGAAACATTTCGTCACAAAAAAGCACTAGTTTCAGTGGCAGAAAGGGATGACAAATTGAGTGGCTCTGGGTGAGTGTCCTTTGCAACTGTTATGGGATAACAGCAGCTGGCTGTGGAGGCTATACTCTCAAACAGAATCTGTAGGCCCAAACAGACTGTACCACATAGTACATATGTGTTATGAGTTGGATAGAGTATGCCCATCCCCTAGGCCCATCCACTGAATACTTGGTTGCCTGTTTTCTGACTGCTAACCTGTACACCCATAACCTGTACCCAGACCATGAATGCCAATGTTTTACTTTTTGGCCTTTTTTTTTTTTTTTTTTAACAAATCCCATTTCCAAAGTGACTTATGTCAACACATTTTTTCTCAGGTTCCTTCAGTGGTTTGTCGAAAGCTGCATTCCATCCTTGGATCATAAAACATCCCAAGTGATATCTTGTTTGTTTGTTTGTTTGTTTGCATAGTTCGAGACTCAGTTTACATGGTGTGAAGTTCGTGTGTGTTGACAAATACAGATCCAAGCTGCTTACCATCTTGTCCAGAGCTTTTTGGGAATCAGCTTAACCCATGTGACCAAGAAATCCATTTTGTGTGATTTGTTTCACGAAACACTACCTCACTAAGGCTGCAGCTCTCAACCTGTGGGTCTTGGAAATGTTGGTGACTTGGGCTTTAGGGGTCTCACTGCCTTTGTTCACTGCAATTGAGTGTGAGATGCATGTGTGTGGTTTGGGACTCAGTGCTTTCTGACTCTGCAGCTCTGTGCTGTGGTGTCTGTGTTAACTCTCGGCCATGAGCATTTCAAATATTTCCTTTGCTCTTTTCTCTTCTTTCTTCACCTGGTGTTTTCACTATGCATAGGGAACAGCTTTAAAATGTTACCACAGTTCAGAAATGTTCTGAGTTTTAAATCTTTTTTTTTCTTCATATTTTAGCTTGGGAAACCTATTGCCCTATTGTAGAATAGCTTGCTTTTCATTGGCCATACCTTTTGTGCTAAAGAGTATATAAAGGGTATTTTCAACTTCTGCTTGTGAGTTCTGCTACTTTCTTTTTGTATCTTCCTAATATTTTCCACTTCTGCTTATTGCACATCTGATCTCATATGTTTTCCACTTTTCCCACTGGAATTTTTTGCACACTAGTCACAATTATTTCAAATTCCCAATTTGTTCCAATATCTGTTAGAGGTAAGTCTGACCAGTTAGGAGTATTGTCTTTTAGGGTTTGGGGTTTTGTTTGTTTGCTTGTGTTGCTTTTTGGGTGGTTGATTATATAGCTTTCAGATGTAAAATTCTTTGTTAATGTAGCCAGAAGTTAGATTGTGTCTAGTATTTTGGGTCGCTATCGATGGCCAGGGCTTTGGAATTCTTGTGTGCTGACGTTGGTCTTTTCGGGATGCCCTTCAGAGATGCTGGTATTGTATTTGCTTCAGCTGTGCCACCCTGTAATTGTTCTGAAGCATTGCTGGTGTCAGAGTAAGTCATGGGAAAGGGGAGTGTTCTATGAGCTTCCAATTAAGAGCCAGGCTTTTAGTTAGCCTCTTTGTCTAGACTCCGGGGGTCATAGATGCTTTTCCACTGTACTTCTGCAGACAGACCTCCATTTTCTGACTTTGCATTCTCATTTCACTTCCTGGGAGTAATGACCTCTGTTGACCCCCCCCCCAGCCCCCACACTCAAACATAGGCGCACACATATACATAGACACACACAGACATATACTCACATACAGATATACACATAAACATACATATACACACATTCTCACACACATAGACACACACACATATACATAGACACACAGAGACACACACTCACACACAGATACACACACAAATATGTAGATACACATACTCACATAACACACAGATACACACACACACACTGATACACACACATTCACAGACACACAACACACACACACACACACACACACACACACACACACACACACACAAATATTTGGTGAGGAACCAAGGCTAGACAGGGATGCAGGTGGAGAGTAAGTGGGGTGGACTGTGAGAAATGTCCTTCTTTAGATGGAATAAGAACCTGGATAAGTCCAGTCTTTTCCCCAAGGAGTGAGCTTTTACTTGGAGAAAGCTGTGGGTACATTTTTTATGATTACTTTTCATTTTTCTTTCTGAGAACCCTGTAAAGATCTTAACTATTTATCAGGAAGACTTAATGTGATTCCTAGAGCCAAAGGCCTTAAAAGCACTTTTCCCGATTTTGTACAGCTCCTAGGAGACCCCCAGCCTCAGCAGGGAGTCAGGAAAAGGACCTGGTCTTGTCTCTTTCTGAACTCCAGTGCCTCTGGTCCTGTCCAGGACAGCTTTCTACCTGGATGTTTCCCCTGCTTCTGGATGTTGATTCTTTCATCTCCAGGGTTCTGATGACTTCACAAAACACACTGGCTCTCAATTTGTCCAGCTTTTCTTCTTATAAAACTTGAAGGCCTAAGACAGTTTTCCCATTAGGCAAGACAGACAGGGAGAGGCTCTATGACTGGGTAATAAAATAGATGGTGACTTGCCAAGATAGCTGGCTTCTTCATCCTCCACCCTGAGACAAAGATTCACAGCTTAAAACAAAGACCTGGCTGGCTTTCTGTCTCATCAGTAGAGCCCCTGGCTATAGGATGGTCCAACAAGTTGAAGGTTAGGCCAGAAAATGTTTACTCCAGGCTTGTAGACCTACCAGACTCCCTGTCTTTGTTCAAACTGACCAGTTCTAAATTGGAGGAAGCCCTGGAAGCTCTGAAAGCCCTTAAAAGACTCTTAAAGGCCCCAGGCTTTGGCATACTTCACCAGTGTGCTACAGTAGTCTTTTTCTGTCTGTCTCTCTGTCTGTCTGTCTGTCTGTCTGTCTCTGTCTCTGTCTCTGTCTCTGTCTCTGTCTCTGTCTCTCTCTCTCTCTCTCTCTCTCTCTCTCTCTCTCTCTCTCTCTCTCTGTCGTGTGTATGTTTCCTTACCCCTAATAGAAACTGTTTTATATCAGATGATTCTGTCTGTCTCTGAGACTGAGACTTCCCCCACTTCTATCTGTTCCTGCCTTTTAATTCTTTAACTGCTGGAGAAACGGAGGCCAATAAAGAGCCTTAAATGGTAACAGAAACAGAGGGATCATTTCTTATTTTTTTTAAATGTATCTATTTGTTTGTTGGTTTATTTGTTTATTTTACATCCTGACCACAGTTTTCCCTTCATCTTCTCCCGCCAGTCTCTCCATCACTCACTCCTCCCTTTCTCTTCAGAAAAAGGCAGGCCTCCCATTAATATCAACCAGCTCTGGCATATCAAGTTGCAATAAGACTAGGTACATCCTTGCCTATTAAGGCTAGACAAGGAAACCCAGTAGAAGAAAAAGGTCCCAAGGGCAGGCAACAGAGTCAGAGGTAGCTCCTGCTCCCACTGTTAGGAGTCCCACATGAAATCCAAGATACAGAGCTGTAACATGTGTGGCCGGCCTACATCAGTCCCATGCAGGCTCCCTGGTTGGTGATTCAGTTTCTGTGAGCCCCTATGGAGCCATGTTAGTTGATTCTGCAGGTTTTCTTCTGGTGTCCTTACCTTCTCTGGCTCCTCCAAGAGGGATCATTTCTGTATCCTTTGTATTCAGAGTTGCAGTTGAAGTTTTTAATAATGATTTTAAAAGTGGCCTTGACATCTAGCTTCATATAAATTAATCTTGAATATTTGGGCTCCCTTTCCACCATGAGATATAAACCAAAATGTGGACACTGGTGATACACAGGATGGTTCGAAGAGGGTTCAGGATGCATTTGTCAATGTTTCATTTTCCCTTCCCTGCTTCCATGTAAGCAGCAGCAGCAGCAGCAGCAATAACAACAACAACAATAAATCTAGCCACATGGCTTTCCAATTTCATACTCTTCTGGAGAGTAGATTCATGTGGCTGACCATTCAGTCATTCCTCCTAGGGATGCACTTAGGTAGCAGTTTCATAGGCTTCAGAGTTATTACATGAGGTTAGAGAAGAAGGTCTAGTCTGTCTGTCTGTCTGTCTGTCAAATATTTCTTTCCTGAAGAATGGTGTGGAGGAAAAGCTATTGCCCAGCATTTTTAGGAATCAATTTTCTCTCCTGCTGAAAATAAAATAAATAAAATAGGTCTTAGGTTCAAAGTTGAGTAGAGCCTATGGAGATGATGACGAAGGCAGAGTGTTCTGGCACCAACCCCTCCCACAGGGCTGCTTGCTGGTCTCCACCTTGAGGCAGTCTTTTGTGTAGCTGCATCATTTTGGTACCTTTTGCTCTGTTTCAGAAGATGGTTGGGAAGCCACAGCTACACCACCATGCTGGAAATCCCGAAGCTGACACTCTCAGCTTCCCAAACTGCAACTGCAGGATAACCCACAGGAATAAATGTTATTTTTAAGCACATACGAATTTGCCACAAATGGACATTTCTTGTTTTAATTTCTTTAGTCTAGTAAGATAAGGGAATTTTAATCGTCTTTTTTTCTTTTTTCTTTCTTTCTTTCTTTCTTTCTTTCTTTCTTCCTTCCTTCCTTCCTTCCTTCCTTCCTTCCTTTCTTTTTTCTTCCTTTCTTTCCTTTTTTCTGCCCTCTTTTTAATTCACTACCATCAGAATGATTTAGATAATGGAGAAGTCAGAGTTTTGTTATAGGCTGAATGTATATAATTGTCTCATTTGTACTGTGAAACTCTCACAATGCTGAGCTAATGAGTATTATTTGTGAGATAATCAAGAGAAAGGGTAATTCTCTCAAGATATTTCTGTGTTACTCTGCTGAAAGCACACGAGTCTGGAGAATGAGCCTGCTCTGCTCAGCCATCACACACTAACTTCCTTCAGAAAGGTAAAATTCCTGGCATTTTCAAAGGATCACATAGCAAACCCAGACTGCCTGGAAGCCACTCTCCTCGAATTACTGCAAATCTCTCCTCCAGTGAACACTGTGTGCCCTCTACTTTTTTAACAAAAGAAGAGAATGAAGAAATGTGGACTTTCTCTTGCAGCCTTTGTGTGCGTGCGTGTAACGCAGAGAAAGAAATTAGATATTAGACATGCCTGCCTCAAATACTTACTCCAATGAAGTTAGAGCAGTGTGCTCAGCACACAGGGGGATGGTTCATGTGAAGTGAGAGGCAATACAAATTAGAGTTTTACATAAAACCGAGCTACTTCATGACTGTTGGTAATTCGTGCACTGTTGAGTGATTTGTTGTTCTCCATGTTTATTCTTCCGTTGCCTCGAGGGACATGATTAGATCAGATAGTCTCCATAATGTGGGAGGGGCATGAATAAATGCTCCCACACACATGCATGCCTCTGCTGGACAAACTGAAGGGCTAATCTTGTGTGTGTGTGTGTGTTCTTGTGCATGACTGTTGTACATTTCAAAATACAATAAAACAACAAAAAACAACTGTTATTTTTCCCCCCATGAAAAGACTGGTAAATGTTACTCAGATGAAAGAAGATCAAGCTTTATTGTTAGCTAATTTTGCCAGGCAATGTGATTCATTACCTCGTTTGTATTTCTCCTCTAGAATCCATTAAATCAGATTCCTTTGGAGCATCTAAACCTAGAAAGTGCTGGGCTACAAACATTTGGTTAAAAAAACAAGAGGCAAACCTTTTATATGATATCAATGCCTCACTTTTATACTTGTAAAACACGGAAAACTCAATCTTTTGTTTATAAGAGCGATGATGTATTTTTTCACAAGTTCATGTTTGACTTAGGGAGTTTGCCACACAGAGGTGACAAATCTGATTAAGTACTAACATGAGCCAAACAGAAGCTGTTAGCTGGGCCCTGGGGTATCTTCCCAGACCATCAACAGGGGGTTGAAGAGAAGATGGAATTACACACAAAGACAGAGTCAATTGAATAATGGTGGTATGTGTGATTCTGAGTGTAGAATCTTGAAACTGATCCAAGTTCAAAACCAGCCTAATGCAATGTGTTGATCTTGAAAAGAAGCTCTGATAGCTGTGAAAACAAAACAACCCAAAGTTGACAGACACCAATAGGGACCAATAGAACCCATCTGAGAACTCACAAATAGAAATCCTTAAAATTATTCCTTAAGGGGATCATTATTATTGTTCCACCTTATGCATGTTAGCAGTAAGAAATAATCTAAATTAACCTTACGCACACAAGTAAGTTTGTTCAACCTATGTTCAGCATTGAAGGTGGCAGAGAGATTAGAAAATGTGACTGGGAATATCACAAACACAGAATGTAAGTATCTGGACACCATTATAGAACAGTTGTTCTGTGTTGGCTTATTTTTTTGAGGTACTGTACATATTCATGACTGGGTTTCTGCCTCTAAAAGTATATGGAAAGGACCTTACAGAGTACTACAGACCCTTGAGTTAACAAAAGTGATGTTATGAGTTATTGTTGGGAGTCCCTTTATTCCTACACAATGCTGAACACAGATAGGTCAAACCATGTTTTCACTTTTCTGGTTTTTAAGGATCAGGAATCAAACCCAGGACCCTGGATCTCATAAGCCCTAGGCAATTGTCCTACCATTAAGCTGTGTCCACAGCTTTCATACTTTTATGTTTGAGCTATTCTCAGTCATATCCTCTAATCTCTACTCAGCTTTGGTGCTGAACATAGGCTGAGCAAATCTACTTACATGCATGGACTTCAATTAAAATATCTCTTATTGCTAACACACATAAAGTGGAGCCTCAGTAATGAGGATCTTAAGTAATGAATTGAAGACAAAGAACAAAATATTTGGGGAGATAAATAATCTATATAAAACTGCCCATTTTGAAGAGAGGGTGTCTGGTTTGGACAGTCCCCCCCATGTATAATATTTCAGAACGATGTTAAGTACAACTGTGTCAAGACAAACAGAAAAGGCTCTTTTCAAAGGACTTCAGCACCATTTTTCTACTTCCCGACTCTATAAAAATTAATCAGAAGGACAATCAATCGGTTAATAGTCCCCATTCACAGAGCACAAGTATGTTTGGTCTGAACATTCTTTCTCAGTGTAAAGATTTAAAAAGTTAGCTATGTGTAAGGTGGTGAATGTAAGTGCAGAGTCCTGGGGAGGAAAATGGTGTTGGATTTCCTTGTACCTGTGCTTACAGGCATGTGGGAGACACGGGATGCGTTGGGAACTAGCTAAGGCCCCTACAAGAGCACTATTCACTGTTAATCACTGAACTGTCTCTCCAGATCCTCTAAGAAAAATGACAGCTCTGACAATGTGGGTTTTTATGGTTCTGGTTGTGGAGTGAGAACTGGTGAAGTCTGTTTCTGTACTATCTAAACACATGCCAGACATCACCATGTGAGGTGACTACTGAACAGAGTGTGTGGCTACAGATTAAAACTGTTGATACGATCAAATGCTTATGACCCTCTCTGGTAAAAGCTAAATGCTTAGTAAACATCCATTATTACTCTCAATATAATAAATATAATGATATTTTCTACTTGAGAGGCACCTGTACAGAACTGACCGTGTCTCTAGGACTTGGTATATCAATGGATAAGAGAAAGTGATAGAAAAGTGAGAAGCAGAAACACAAGTACCAGAAAGTAAAATTGACAACAAATCTTAGATACTGAAATAAAATGACCCATTTAATAAATAACCTGATGATTAAGCTTAAAGTATCCTTCTGCTTTGAATTAAGAAGTCATAGAATCTTAGAAAAAAATGCTGAAGGTACCTTACTCTAAACACATGCAGGGGAACAATCAGACACAGGAGAAAGGCAGCTGAGATCTCTACTGCAGTGTAGCTCTATGTTCTAGTTGTGTGCTGTAGCTGTGATAAAATGGTCTGCCCCAAAGGAACTCAGCCAAAAATGAATTTGTTTCATCTTACATCCATCATTGAAGGAGTCAAAGTAGGAACTCAAGCAGAAATTGGAAGAAGAAATGATTGAAGAAGGCTACTTACTTGCCATCTCAAACAGGCTCACACATAGCTAGCTTTCTTACATAGACTAGAACCACATAGGGAATGCAGTTGCTTACTGCAAGCATCTACATCAATAAACAATCAAAGCTAGCTCCCACAGACATGCTTACAAACCAATATGATCTGGGAAAGCCGGTCAGGTGGCTCTAGACTGTGTCAACTGGTAGGTTAAAGTATCTATGAAATCGTATTTTATTCCTATATTAGATCCCAGGTATAAGGATAGATGCTTGAAAGACATTACAGAAGAAAAAAAAACCTATTTTATGTGAAATAATTAAAAAACAATGTTATTGGCTATATTGAATCTGTGCCAAACTCCCAGTGGTTGTGAAATCTTTAAAAAGGACAATTGAGGCGTTGATAACCTAAGGACTCTCTAGCATACAACCATTCTGTCAACTGCAAGGACAGCAGAGCTTCCCTCTTGTTTCTACTTCTTACTATGATGATTCCTGAGTCCTTCGTGCACTGGCCTCCCGGGAGGGTCCTGGCCCTTCTTCTGCTCTACTTCAGCTCTCTATTCTGCACCTTTCCTGAGCAGGAGCTCCTTTCCACAAACCTAGGAACAAACCTACCCTAGCCAGATGCGCAGGGACCTCTTTAAGAAGAAGCAGTGGCATTTTCTCCTCATCACTGCTAATAATCACATCCATAAGCCTTTATCTGAATTGCCTGTTTCTGTAAATGGCAACAAGGCTGTTTGCCTTAGGAACTCAATGTGACCTTTGCTTCCTTCATTTTTCTTCCCTTTCATCACGCAATGCACCGCCAAAAACCATAGAAATTTCCTCCCTCATATTTTTCTCCCCCTTTCTATTCAAATGTCATCATTATCATTTTAATATAGGTCTTTGTCGATTCATTTGTAATAGCTTTACCTTCTGAGCGAGATATAAATGAGATGGCTGATCAAACAATCCACGCGATTTTTGATGCTCTCAATCAATTTCCTTGTTTCCCATCTTTTTAGCGAATCCATATTTTTGCAGCACTTGCAAGAATCATTACATGATTTCACTCATGTCCACATGCCTCGTTTGTTCAAATCCTTTAAAAACAACTTATCAGGTAGATGTAGTCAGAATTTCACCATTTCACACACATGGCATTGCACACCCTTTCATGTTAACATCTTTTTATGTGCTTACAAGAACAGGAGGAGAAACTCTTCCCCGCCTTCTCTCAGAACGTTAGAGGCGAGACAACAGCAATTGGAGAAATATCTATTTGAGAAAATCTACTGAACTTGAAAATACCACAAAAAAACAAACAACAACAACAAAAAAACAAAAAACAAAACCAAACACCAAACAAGCAAAACCTGGTGTTTGAGTCATAATCTACCCTACTATCCATTGTCATTCATATCCCTGTGTTATAGAAGCCAGGAGACCAAAGACCCTAGTCATACTTGCCAAAGAGTCTACATTTCCTTTTAAACCTCGGTCTGTGAAAAGGGAGGCACACAGCCATACTTACCCTGTGGAATACAGCAGCATAGTGAGGACAGGAGTTCATGTTTCACCATCTTTTCTCACTCAGTTCCTACATCTAGGACAAAAAGCACAGTTGACTGGGAACACCAAGATCCTGATTTCCTGAACTTTATCACAGGGTGGAGTCCATACCTGAAGGGTGACTATCTAGTCCCCAGTACTTACTCCCAGAGTTTGCATGGCTCTCTCAGGAAAGTGCTCCTTCCATCTGGCTTTAAGCAACTGATACAGCCTTGCCATACGAAGGAAAATGCAAGTCATAAAGCCAAAGAACTCTAGAGCTCTACCCATGGAGAAGATAGAAAGGAGTTTCTTTGGGGTAGGGGTGAACTGTACCCTTAGGTCTACTGTCTAAATAATGGAGATTGTTAAACACACATTTAAGAAACCTTGTAGAGCTGGAGAGGACAAAATGCATAGGCAGTGTGAATTTCAACAGAAAGATACAGGGGAAGAATGAATAAGATGATGATCCTGATATTGTAGATAATTTCCGAAGTTGGAAAGGCTGAAATTCAGCACCTGGTTAGCCCACGTGTGCTAACAAGTGTGGGACACAGGCCACACTTAAAATCCTTCTTAGGTCTGCTCAAACCACACACTGACTAAGAGACATGCATAAAAGTTTCCATGGGATGCATTAAACAGATCAAACAACATGCTCTTTTGACCTGAGGAAACTTCCAGAAGCCAGGCTTGAAAATATAACCATATAGTCTGATAAAGTCACCTATAAAAATCCACACAGGGAAAAAAAAAAGACAGAATTTTCTCCCCCCCAGAATCAGTAAAAGCTATGATAATATTCATAACTGACAGTTCTAGTAATGGGACAAGTAGGAAATAAATTCATACATATATATGCATGTATGTAAATATTGTGTTTATACTGGATACATTATAGTCTTATTTATTCCTACCAACACCAGCAAGCACAGAATACTAATTCTCAAGTCTCTACCCTTGCTAGTCATGTTGGCTCAACCCCAAACTGAAGGTGTATCAGAGAAGGCCAAGCAGAACCTAAGGAATTTTACCAGCAAACTGTAATACCAAGTATCCCTTTTCCCAGCAGGTAATGAATGCTGAGTGGAGCAGAGTAGTGAAGCCAGAGGGATGGAGCTGGTGGGGAACCCTCCTGTCAACTCAAAGGGTTCCCTTGTGGTCTGACCTACTATTGAAAGACAAGTACGGACACCAGGAATGCTCAGGAGAGATCACTGAAGGCTCTGTGGATACAGACTGTACAAATGCTGTGAACACATATGTACATGTAAATTTATCAAATATAATAAACTAATTTCCGAAATTAATCAAGTAAAAACTAGCACACATCACTCATTTGGAAGAGATGAATTATATGGAAATATACCATCACAGAAATTGGATGAATAATTTAAATAATCCCTAAAAGAAAAACTTCAGACTAAGTTTCATCAGAAGATATCCAATAACCTTTAAAGAAAAATTGACATTAATTCTGCAGTGTCTTTTAATAAAATTTGAACAATGATCATTTCACAATCCTTTATTATCAAGCTACGATTACTATCCATTAACAGAATAATGAAAACCAAAACAAAAAGTAGTATGACACCAAATCCCCACAGATGACCCATTGGAGACAGCTCAGCAGCGGGTTGGATAGATATGTCAGTCACATGATGATGCCATGCTGCTTATTGAAGGAGTGAGAAGCCGAGTCAGTATTTGAAAATCAGTTCATGTAATTTGCCATATTAGCAGTCTAGAGCAAAGAGTTACGAGATCATATCAATTAATATGGGAAAATAGTTTAACAAAACCCAGCATGCATTCAAAATAATCACTATACTTACCTGGAAAAAGGGAATATAAGAATTTCTCAACCAAATAAAAGATATCTGATAAAATCCTATCAGAGACACTATACCAAATGGCAAATGATTGAAATCTGTGTTCTAAAACTAGAAAGAAGTTAAGGCTAGCCATTTCTATTTTGACTTCTCAGTATAGCACTTGAATCTTCAGCAAATACAAGGCAAGAAAAATATGAAAGGCTTATTGGTGAGATAAACAGAAAAAATAATATTCTATTTGTGAACATGCAGAGTGATTTTCTCCATGGAAATTGTGTGTGTTTGTGTGTTCATGTGTGCTGATCTGTGGATATACACACAAACATATATGCATCTTAGGTATTTCCTAGAACTAGTAAGGTCTATCAAGGTCTCAATGTACAGAACAAACAGAAAAATCAGTTATATTTTTATAAACCAACAAACCATGTGTGGCCACTGATATTGGAAATATATTTCCACTAGCAGCTGCACATAGAAAATTAATGAGTATCTTGATACAAATGTAAGAAAACACAGATAGAATTTATTAGCTAAATTTCGCAAATGCAAATGTTAAAAATTCAAAGAATATTTAAACACACCAAGAAGTGTCTCATGTTTGTGGGACTGGGACACTTCACAGAATGCTATTAAGACTACAGAAAAACTATATTATTGTTTCTAGAAATGAAAAAAAAATACAGCATCATCCTAAAGAATCAGTTTCTTTAAAAACTAAACTTGGGACTAAGTGTGGTCGTGCAATTCCCTCGTGGCTATAAATATTGAGAATCGAAAAACCTGTGTTCATATAAAAGCTCACACATTAATATTTATAACAACTTTAATCACAGTAGCCCAGTGGGACAGTGGTGTAGCTCAGAAGCCCAGCACTTGCCGAAGATGTACAAGCACAGCACATGAAAAATCTATTTAAATTAAAATGGAAAGTTCATTAATATGGACACTCAATCAAGGGCCTGAAAACTACGAATAAAATTTTGTTTTCCCTGGTTGAGAATTCTAATAATATTAAGGAAGACTGAGGAAGTTAAGAGGAGGATCCTCAGCCGAAATGAAAGTGAATTAAATACCTATGAGAAGATGAAGAAAACAGCATAATGTGTCCTCCCTCCCTCCTTCCGTGTATGTCAGAGCGAAAATGCAAAATTCACAAATGAATCTGCAATTAGCTCTAAGGAATGAGCCACTGATTCCTTCAGCTGCTGGGAATCTTATGTGCTGATGGCTCATAGCTATTGTCCCTTTGGGTTAAAAGAGATATGTCATAAATGGCATACCTGGGACAGCTCACACTCACGTGGACAGCAGTGTAAGCTTATCTCAGAATGAAGTCTTCACCTGGAAACCTCCATCCAGGGCATCTGGTTTACATCAGCCAGTCAGGTTCCTTCTAGAAAGTAAAGTAGGAAATGAAACGTTGGACCTGGATTACTCCCCCATCTACAGAAAACCCCACCACTGTAAGCCTCTGCATGCTGTGGTAGTCTTACTGCAAGCTTAAATACTACACGGACTGAAGAAAATAGAGTATTGGTTCAATATAAGGATCATAGAATCAAATTGGTCATTAATCTGAGAAAGATGGTAACAAGTAAGAAATAATTAGGGAGAACATTAAGAGGCAGTATATAAACCAAAGAACCTATCTAATATTGCACAAAGAGACATTCATTTCCTACATACAGAAGTTAGAAGAAATTGGCCCTACAGCACAGAATTTAATCAGATAGGTACAGAACTCTAGAAAAAAAACATTGTAGCTTCAAATATAGCAATTCCACTAAGCTGACTCAAAACCTTGGTTAGGAAAGAACAGAATTCTGATACTTAGATAAGAAAACCCGAGGTTGATGCCCTCTAGACCCTTTGAAACCTTTGTTATCTAAGAGCACAAAGCTTTGGAAGATGATCCATTCATCCGTTACACTGGCTAGGGGGGTGGGATACTGGCTCCAAAACTCAGTTATAGCTCTCTCCATGACTGTATTTTGTGGATAAGCATAGGGGATGATGTCATAAAGTTGGGCTTTCTAGAGGCAGTGAAACAAGAGAGATAACTATGGTCAGGTAGTGATATCAGAAGAAAATAAGTCACAGTTATATGCATGGACAAGATGAAAGTCTTGGGTCCCAACTCGAAGTGTGGTGGCAATTAACTCAGCTTTGAAGCCCAAGAACAATATGGGTGGGTAACCCTCAAAAGTGTTGTTTCTACAAACAGAAGAAATCAAAGATGGAATCAGATCAGAATGCTGAGACCAACTGCTCTGTGTAAAAGTTGTGAACCCTCTCCTTATTTTACAGAAACAAATCAATTAGAATATCCAGATGCCGTGATCTGAGGAGAGACTGAGCTTACAGAAGAGCCTTGTCTCACAAGTGTAAGTCATAAGAATTTTCCAATTCCCCAAAGCCTATTTACTCAGCAAGGTGAAGGCTACCTCGATGATGGCTGGATACATGATCTAACTAGATATCCACTCGAAGAGAAGAAAGTATCCACCAATTCTCTGTTTGAGAGATATGAAGTGGCCATATGATTAGTGAAATCATGTCACAAGACAGATTCTTTAAAAAGAATTTTACAGATCTGTTGATCTAGCTCACAGATAACTCCACTGCCCTAAAATGTACATTACAAGCAACATGACAGGATGCTTACATGACATGGAAAAGATTTAGTGCCAACCATAGTCTATTAGAAAATATCGATAATATTCACCACCATGCCATTAAATAAATCATTCTCTCCTCTACAGTGAATACTTGGATTTCTGAACATGATCATAGAGAGCCAAGACATTAAATAAAACAGGTAGTATCCCTACTGTGAGCTAATCTGGCAGATATGTACCTTTGTTAAAATGATCTTATGGGCATTGAAAGTGGTGGTTGATGTGATAAGCATATTTTTCATTTACATTATCAAGGAAGATCAGAAGCAGTCTATACATGTCTAGACAGATTATTTCAACCTCTTGTTGACCATAAGTGTAACCAACCTAGATAACTATAAGGTGGCAAAATTCTAGAGTCTTGGGGGAGATATCTGTATTGTAGAAGGAAGATTTTAAGAGCTTTGTGGTATGAGACATGGAATATTCCTTGCCCCCCCCCCCTCCCCACAAAAGTTGAAGAGGAAGAGGAAAAAGGACAATAACAAACAATGACAATGGCAACAATTAAAATAATGCTTTCTACAGCATGTCACACAAAGGGAGAAAATGTGCAAAGCAATAGTACAGTGCTCCACCCACAGTAGGAAAATGTGGTGATCCATTTGAGAGCTCACGGAAAGCTGCACGATTTCACTGGGTCTCAGGCAGAAAGCTCTCTACCTCCGCAATGCAACAATCTTGTCACTTACTAACTACGGCACAGCAGGCATCTGTGTGGAGTGGCAACTCTGTGCACTTTTTGTTTGGGAACCCCCGGTTCTAGAGTTGGTCTATCCTGCCTGCCACCGAGGACAGTCCATTCTTTTGAAGTCTGTTTGTGGTGTTTTATTATATCCTGATTGTCCCTCATTATGCGACATCAAATTACCACACTGACAGAGCTGTATAATGTGATTTGACTTCTGCCCTCTTTGGTAAGTTGCAAGGAGGTTATCTAAGACTTCGTTGTAAATTGGAAGCCATACGTGTAAGATTAGGCACTGACAAATCTCCGCCTACAAGGAAAGTTTGTGGGCAGGTTATATAAAGCCTGAGACTTGCTGTTACACTGGTCCCGTTGTGAGCAGTGTCCTTCAAAGTAAAACTTTCAGTTGGAAGGGAGTCTCCGTAAGATGCAGGAAGGAAAAAATATTGTAAGAGCCACAGGGCTCCAGCCTAAGCATTAAGGACTTCCAGGGAAATGAGCAAAGTCTCTGAGACGTGTAGTTACCTCAAGCCATTCAGAGTTCCAGGGATGTGCCTTTTGTGATTATTCCCCCCCCTCCAGCCCCCCGAGGCTGCAATGGGATTTTCCTTTGCACAGTTGCCTCTGAGTCATTCATCCCTCTCTAAGTAATTCCTCATCCATATCATGTAAGTAACCCCAATAAACTCACTGATTCTCTAAACAGACTTTGATGGAATCATCCATTTAGTTGTTTCTGGTGGCTTATCTGAGGTGAAGAGACATTTGTTTAGGTGTTCCCGGAAAAGTCACATGGTAATGCTCATCCTTAAACCATGTGAAGACCATGTATAGATTTACATGTGAATACTTCCCAGTGCACGGAGGAATTAAGCTTGGCTTAAGGATAGTTTAGTTAGTGAAAGCCATATAGGAACTTTCCTGAACCAGGCTGGCTATCTTAGTTAGTGTCCTTTTCTGTTTTATTGTTGTGAAGAGAAACACTGCCAAGGCAATTCATAAAAGGAAGCATTTGATTGGGGTTTGCTTACAGTTTCAAAGGGTTAGTCCATGATCCTAACTGCAGGGAACAGGTAGGCATGGGACTGAAGCAATAGCTAAGAGCTTACAATCCTGATCTGCAGGAGCAGGAAGAGAAAGAGAGCAAGAATGAGCCTGGCCCGGGCTTTTGAAACTTCAAAACCTACCAACCTCCTCTAACAAAGGTAATATCTCTCAATCCTTCCCAAATTTGTTCCACCAAGCAGGAAATGAGAATTCAAGATAGGAACATTTTAGGGTCACACTTACTCAAACCACCGCATTTTCCTATGGAGACCATTCTCATCACTCCACCCCACTGCTCTACTCAGAGATGGAGCTGAAATGGAACAATAGAGGAATCTCCGGATTTCAGTAGTGAATCTTATCCATTACTTTATAGGGGAAAAAAAATAGGTTGGCTAGTTAAGAAAATACATGACTGCTTCATCCAGGTCCTGAAAGAAAAATGATGGTAAGTTTAAAGACCAAATTTTTTGCAGTAGAGCCAAGCAGATGCACTTAAGGAAATAGGTGTTAATGTTGAGTGCCATTGTCTCAAATACGGACGTGTGATGGAGACAACCTACAGAAGAGGGAGAATATCAGTAGATAGGATGAGGTAGTGACTTATTCTCTAGACTTTGCGTTTGACAAGTCAGATTGTGAGTAGAAGAGCCGTTATAGCAATGAAGGAGTCCACTCACTGGCACCACAATCCACTGCCACTCAACAAGGCTCAGCCAGCTTCTGCAGCAACAAAGACCAATGTTGAACCTCCATTATGGACCCATCCATCAAGAAGAGCAATCAGCTAATTTGTGGTAAGTTGATTACATTGAACTCCTTTCATGCTACCCCAGGGCAGCAATCAATCCTTACAGAGATTAACACATATTTGTCTCTCCCGTAGACAAGCTCTTAGCTAGCCCTCCGTTCCAGCATTTAGAGATTCATTAGGTTGCTCTTATAGGTTTCTACACTGTTATTGTCACAATAAGGACAACCCACTTTACAGTGAACGAGATGCCAAAAAAGCATAAGACAGTGGAATTCCCTGGTTCTATCACAACTATGCCATCCCAGAAGGATCCCAGCTTGATATATTGAAAAATGATGCAGACACATCTGGTGTGTCAACATGAATGTGTGACCGTGAAGGATTTAGTGTCCTTCAGAATGAAGTGCATGCATGCAATGGTTACTATTGACTGTCTACAGGATATAGTCATACCTAGGAGACACCTCGGCTTGTCTGTGAGGGACTTTCTAGACTGTCTGAATTGAGGTGTCAAGACCCATCCTAACTATGGGTGGTACCTCCCAGGGGACTGGAGCTGGACAGAGGAGAAAAGAGACAGGTAGCGGCAAACCATTACTCTTTGTTCTGTTTTCTGTTATACCTTCTTCCCCAAACCCTCTGAAACTGTGAGTCAAAGCATCTTTTCTTCTTCAAGTTGTTCTCTTGAGTATTTTTTTCCATAGTGAATATAATGCTAACCAATACCAGTACATTTCACTGAAAAATGAAAATTTACACATTTATTTTAGGAAGCAGAAGGAAATGGGCAAATTTTGCATTTTTAGTATTTACTGTATTACCCATTCTATCACAGCATATCTAAATTATAAGGCAGGACTTATATCAGCACCAACTTAACATTTTACCAAGAGTGCATCATGGATTTTTTTTTTTTAATGGATCACCATTTCTACATTACAAAGAAAACTATAGTACAGAGAATTTAAGACTCCAAGGCCACAAGGGAGTTAGAATTTTAAATATAGGCAGTCTCCTAGGACACTTCCAATGACTACACTGCATTTTCTCACTGTTTGATTACAGGATAAATGTGAATGAGTTATGTGAGTTAGCTGGCTGACACCAAAGTCACACTGTTCCCCCTCTCAAGCAACTAGCTCTGTCAATGTACTCAGTAGGGGCGGCACTCCCTAGCATGGGGGTGATCTGTAACTGTGGTAGGAAGAGAAGACAAGACACTAGGTAGGAGGAAAGAGAGTGAAGGAGTCTTTTCCCTAGGGTGCCTCTCAGCCCACACACACCTGTAATGTTCATGTCCCTTGTCCCTCCATTCTCATGACAATGGTCAGATAAAGGCTACAATTTCATTGTTGGATGAGGGAGATGGTCCACTCTCCCAGGAGCATGAGCAACCCCCTAACTTTACCCTCGTATGCCTGGGTTCGAAGCCACTGTGCTGTTTTGAGGTGGCTACCATCATTGCCACGGAGGCGACTGATGTATAACTGTGCCTGATTTCTTTGCAGTCGTTTTTCATGTGGTCTTTCCCCTTGCTCTAGGGCTTTGGCACGCTCCCTAAACATTCCCTGTTTATCCCATCCGTATGACAGCCTGCATTAGATGCCACATCGTTTGCGACCTTAGAGCAAGGCTCTTGTTTGATTTTTGCACTTGTCTTGTAGATCTGGGCTCTGATGCCCACACTCTACCCAGGTGAGGGAATAATCAAGAGGCTTTGTGGGAAGCAGGGCTCTTCCCATTGGCCTCTGTGGCCTTCCTGTGTGAGGCGGACTGGAAAGCTTGGAGCTGAGAATAAAGAGTGTGCTTTGTGTTTCCTCGTTATTTATGCTACAGTGTTTGTGTCAATGAGTCAGGATAATTACAGCCGCTGGATGATTTTCTCTGCTTTACAACACATACCCGACTGTGTGAGCGCTACAGCAGAGAAAGACAACATTTATTTCCTTATGGCACCATCAGGCAGAAAGGTCCAGCTTGTTTGAGATGCTGTTGCTAGCCAAGTCAAATGAAACGCCTCTGTTCCTCCTCGCCCTTACCCAAAGGAGGCCTTGAGGAGCTTGGCTGACTGTGAACACACAAAGGATTGAAATTAATTCCTTTTTCTATAGAGAAGCCAGAGTGTTGGCTGGGGATCATGCTTAAAGATGGTTTGCAAAACAATCAGCTAAGCGGACTCCACGGGAGGAGTGGAGGGGGAGAACAGGACAAATTCACGTGGTACTGTCTCATCTCCAGTGAGTCCCTTCTAGCAAGAAAGCATCTGTTTTGATTACAAAAGAAAAATAATGGCATACATATATGAAAACTTCATAACAAGCTCGTGTGTTATATGCTAACTGAAAAAAATAATACAAGACAATAGGGAAATAATTCCTGATAAAAGCAAAAATTAAATAGCAAAATCTAAATGGTAACAAGGTGTGCTGAGTGTCAAGAGTCCCAGGTGTTCTGAGATCTTGCCTTTTCCCTGGGCTCTGCCTTTGTCATTAGGAGGTTCTGTAAAAGGTGGAATTGAAGCAGATACTCCCCTACGCAGAAGACAGCATGGGTCCTGTGAGCCTACTCCATCACAGAAGGAAAAAAAAAAAAAAAAAAAGGAGCTTGCTTTCTGGTTTTCTTCTCTGATTTATGTTAGGACTGTTTGGAGACTTGAAGTGTCATTTATCATTCTCTTTGTGACTCAAAAGGTGAGTGGGGAGACGTTGTAAATGAGCTCTCATTTAACTCGGTTTTATGTTTTGTCGAGGAAAACACACATTCCCGTGTGTGCCCTTAGTGCTATAGTAGAGCCAAAGCTGGACAAAATACCCCAAAGTGACCATGAGGACTCAGGGAAGGGGCCGCACTGCTCAGGCATCTTTGAAGATACTCAGAGAGATTGTTTGCCTTGTCGCTGATGGGGAACCTATGCTTACTCCTCAGCCCTGGACTGAGCAGGCTGCCAGTTCATATCAGTCAATAACTGTAACAGAAAGGACCATACCCCGCACAACCTGCACGTCCATTCTTTGGAGCCACAAAATTGAGTTATGGAGACTCGGATGTTGTTGTTTTTTAAATCCAGCATGAGAGAATTCATAGACAAGCCCCTACACTTCTGCTGGCATGGAGATTTTCTGTGATTTCTCCTTCCGCCTTTTTATTTCTCCAAAGCAGAACGTGTTGTAAAAGAAAATACATGGCAGAATTCTAAACAACAAACTAAAGAGGGGTAGAGACGCGCCGTGGGATTACCGAGGCTCAGATGGGATGGGTCCAAGTTATTCTGAAGAGTTGCTTCCCAGAAGTGACTCATCCCTGGGCCTTTCCATCTCTATGAAACAGAGTTCCAAAATCACTCGAATGCTGTCTGGCTTATAAAGGGATAACTGACTGACCATAAGGATGCTAAATGTTGGGAGGAGGCTAAAATATCACGATAGAGAACAAAGAGGACGCTGGGCCATGCCAATGGAGGCAGTTCTCAGTGGAGCCACAATGAGACAGCCATCTCTCAGCACAAGCATTAGCCGAGGGTTTTCATTACTACCACGGGAGACCTCAGTGTCTCCAATGCTTATTCTCACAGCTAAGCTCTGGATGCCCGTGATTTCTAGTCCGCGTGTGGCCATGTTTTCAGGATTCCAGGTGGCCTCTTTGGTTATGTTGTGCTGGGAGAAACTGAGGGATCCAGGTGGGTAAGAAACATATTGGATGACATGTGGCAAAGCTGTTTAAGGTACCTTGTTCTTACTTCTTTGGGGACATGCCCCAGTCACAGAGAAACAGAAACAAAAGCAAAAACAGCCCGGCTTTTACGTTTACCTCGGTCAAATTTATGATTGAGATTAAAAGAAAAAGAAAAAAACCGATGCTTTTGGAAAGGAATCCTAAAATCCCTGGGCAACGCTCAGCATAGGCTTGAGTTCTAAAACCAAAACACATAGTTGATGAATGAATGCAAGGTATTAGTTAACACTCAGAAAATACGTGCCAGAAAGCACATTTTTTTTTTTTTTTCTCAGCAAAAGTGGCTCAGTATTTTTCATGGGGAGCCTGTGAGAGTTTGTTTGTGTTCATCTTGTTTAGGGAAAGAGTATTCTTTACCATTAAAGAACAACAACAACAAAAAAAAATGGCTCAAACTGGGATGATTCAGATGAAAATGACTTAGAGCAGTTTTGCATAATGGCGTTTCACACACACTAAGAAAAAATTAACAGCAAACCAATGACCTGGCCATTGTCTTTCTCAACGCTTCAATTTTGCTTCTGGAAAAAGGGCTGGCTATTCAAGAATGCCAGTGTGACTCGAATGGAGCCTTTTCGTCTCTCATGGGATACTGTCCTTTATCAGGGCATTCTTAGTGGATAAATATGTAAATTATTATGCAAAGCAGGATGGAGTAATTCAAATTGACAGTTGCCCTATTTAAAAAAAAAAAAAATCAAAATGTGCAAGCCTTGAAATGTGTCTTCAGACAACAAAGAGGGTTCCTGTTAGAAAAAATCAGCATCATTTGGTGTGATTTTCGTGTGTATTTAAAGCAGAACATTTTTCTTCTTGCTTTTCTGTTTTAAAAACTGTTTTTGCTCCACCAGTTTATTCCACAGTGATAGATTTCATAGAAACACTCAAATTGTAGTGATATGAATAGCAGCAAAATGGATTGTTTCCTTTGCCCTTCTAAGAACTCCAAAGCTGCTACAAGCTCCCACGATGAAGGTCAAAGTCACTGCTAACTCTCACATCCAGAGTTGAATGTCAGCTCCAACAGCCTCACAGAGAACCATTCCACTAACACGAGCCTCATGTTCATTCTTCGTTCTCCACACTGACTTTTTACCCACATCCCTAGGCATATACAGCTTACATTTTCTGCTTAAAAAGTTGTTGTGGATTTGATACAGTGTTGCATTGTCCTTTGCTGTTGAGCGGTCACCGAGCTGTCTGCATCCTTGCCTCCGTCTATCCACCTGTGAAAAGTTTCTCTTTTTATCAATCACGTCCTTCCCCAAGCTCTGCTTCCCTTCCCCGAGGGTTTGTTAAGACAAAGGATCTCCTTTCCCATTTATTTCTATCACATTCTTTTATTTGGAGAGATCTCTTTCCACCACTCCCAGCTTAACGTCTGGCATCCGAAACAAGCAAACAAAAATATAAAATGGCCTTGACTCCAAACTGTTACATCTCCCAAGTTCCTTGCCCCATAGGATTCCAGGATGGATGTTCTGGCTATATTTGCTATTTCTGCTTTCGTTTTCCTGTTCCTCATTCAGTCATCTTCTTAAGAAGCTTATGTTTCTATTCAAATGGATGCAGTTTAGCTTACCACTGATTTTTGTTTTTTGTAAACAGTCCTAAAATATAGCCCAGACAAGCCTTGGCTCAAGATGCTTTTTTGTCCAGGCCTCCCGCTGGGATTCCTGGGTTTTGTCTTCTCCTTACCTGTTTTCTTAACAGTTCTGGGTATTTAGTACACCTGGGACATACTCTTTTGAAGAAAGCCTTGTTTTTCTGCTGATTCAGGGTCTTCCTCAAATCTAGATGTTGGTGTCCTCCAGGCTTCCCTCCCTAGATATCCTTTTTTGAATGACCGCAAGGTCTCTAAGTGATTAAATCATGGCTTTGAAAGTGGGCTCTTGCCAATGCCTTCAGTTCTGTATTTCTGATACCAACCTCATTATTCAAATCCAGACTCATTTAATGGCTTGTTTGCCTCCTTCAGTTGGAACTCTCTAGTTACCGGAAACTTACAATGCCAAAACAAAACCACCACAACAAACAAAACTTTTCTTTCTTTCTTTTTCTTTTCTTCTTCTTTTTTTTTTTCCCCTAGCACATAAGGTCTCAATATGAAGTCTAGGCTGGCCTTGAAATTTTGATCATTCTGCTTCTGCCTCCCACGTGCTGGGATGACAGGCACGTCATACTATGACTGGCTAGAGAGTAATTCTCAATTCTGTTTGGCTCCCAACATAAACTCTGTAATCTCTTGTTATTTTTGTTTTGAGGTTCGGTCTCTCTGTATTGCCCAAGGATCTCAAACCTATAACCTTAAATGACTGTCTTGCTTCAGCCTCTTTAATGGCTGATCTACAGATTGCATGCCACTGTGCTTGGTCCTATGACATTGTGTTCCCTAGCCTTAGTAAGTAAATGATATTTCTTATTACCTAGGGACTACGATCAAAATCCAATCTCTAGGGATCACAGAGTTATACAATATGTCACTGTAATTTGTTCTATCTACCATTTTTACTGAATTTCAACTTTCCTGCCCCCGTTGGAACCAGAAATATTATTTCCAGATCGGCCGTCTGAGTAGCCTCCTTCACTGTACCTTTTTACTTTTTTGTATGCCGTGTTATAACAAAGCATTTCTACCGTGATTTGTCTCTATCGTGCATGGTTTAGCATTTGCCTGCTTCTCAGACCTAGCCCAGTACTCTCGCCCTTGTCTGGTACTCTTCAGTCTGGCTAACTCAGAGTTGTCCTCCAACCCCTGACAGTTGCTCTACCATCTTCACTGTCACCTCCTTAAAAGTGGCTCTACTAGGCCAGTGCAGCCAACAAGAGCCACAGAATATCCTCTGCCCTGTTAGTTTTTTTTTTCTGCCGCTGTTACATTAACTTACTGTAGTACTTAACGTGACCACAGTGTAAAGTACCCCTTAATGGAAAAAAAAATCCCCATAATTTATCTCCTTATAACTGAATACAGGCTTCATGAAAATAGAGCCATGTTTGTTTGTTTGATTGATTTTTTTGACCTGGCACATAGTATATGACTAATAAATACTTGGTAAATGATTGAATTATTTCTAGTAAACCATATTAAAATGTTCCAACGTATGTGAAGTATACAGATGATATATGTGTTCTAAATGAAGGAGTTAAGGAGATAGATAGTACAAAATAAATTTTAATAAATACAGAAGCCCTTAGCTTTGGTAAAACAACTACAACCAAAGAAAACAGAGCAGACTTTTATACACCAATGTGCACTGGTCGCATTCATGCCACACCAGGTTGACCCACGGAGCACACACTGGCTCCATGCACAGCCAACGGCTACATATAGTATTGCTGCCCCCAGCACTGTGCTTTAACCTCTCCCTTCCTCTCGCTCTTCTCAAAGCACATTCTCCAAAGTGCTCTTGACTGACACTTTACAGCTTCTAGGAAGAAACCCAGTGGCTACAGCTATGTACAGCCTTGTGTCCTGGAGCTGTAGAATTTGCCTTATCACTTGAAGTAAACAATACGGCAGGAATGTGGGAAGACTCTGTGGAGCATACATACCACAGTCAGCCAGAGGAAATCAGTGGCAGCTAACAGAGTCAGGCTTCAACTGTATTTCACAAGCTCTCATACAGTGCAAACATGAGATTGTCATTTTTATGATTATGGAGATCTGTTTCTTTTTTCTTATATATTTTATTAACATTTTAAAATATATTTTGATATATTTTAAAATATATTTTGATATATTTTAAAATATATTTTGATATATTTTTAAATATATTTTGATATATTTTTAAATATATTTTGATATATTTTAAAATATATTTGATATCCTGTCTCCCAAACTCCTGCCAGGTCCTCCCCACCTTCCTATGCATTCAATTCCATGTTTTCTTTCTTTTTAAAAAAAGAAAGAAAAGTTACAGAGCCAAATTCAAACACACAAACCAAAACAGTAAGATGATATTACCAAATAAGACACGTTCAAGCCAGATGGGGTCCTAGCACTGGGAGGGTGAAGGGGACATAGGGTCTCACCCTAACCAAGAAGCTATTTGCAATTGATAGGTTCTGATAAAGGGAACTCAGTTTTCTCCAACAGAGTATCACTGGGTGTATGAAACACACTCCAGGGCAGGTTCCATGTCCAGGAATAACGACCTAATACAAAATAAATTCCATGCTTTTTGTTGGAAGGGGAGAGGTCTTTCACAGTTTTAACTTGAAATTTCTCCCATGGTTCTACTGAATTGTAGACAACTGTCCAAGAAGTTTACAGCTTCTAGCAGAACCACAGAGGTTTGAACAACGAACAATAAAATTCTATTCCTTCTTGACTCAGATTTCAGGGATAAATCAGAGACCTGCTCTGTTGCAGGTTTTTCTTTTGTTCTTTATCTTTAATCAACTCTGTTAAGTAATCCTGCAGTTTTCTTGGAATCAGTTGTTAATTGCAACAGCAGGCAACAAACAAGGACTTTCATAGGAAGTGTGGCTGAGCACTTTGCTGAAGTTTCTGTAGACCAGAGCCTTGTGCTTCTCTTCCATGAGGAAAGTGTAGAGCCCTACACACTGCAGAGCAGAGCTAGGGCCCCACAAGCCTGCTGGCCCCAACTCTCTTGTCATAACAAAATCATGAAATGGCCACCGGTTTCCATCCAACTCCCGTACCAGAATAATGAATGCAGATCCAGATTTATTTAACTTGCCATAGGGAGATCCTAGGCACACCAACACCATCACCATAACTATTTTTAATAAGTCTGTCAATCTGGTTAGTATTAAAACCTTTGTTTGCAGTGACTAGGTAGGCACCAAGCATAGGTTAATTGGTCTGGAAACATTCCTGGGTGCTATGCAGGACATGAGGTGTTCCCATAAGGTCTTCTGTTTGGAGAACTAGTAGAGTATAGAGAAGAGTTACATAATTAAATAACAATAACCCATTCATAGAGCAGTGTAGAGTTTTGAAAGCTTGTGTACCTAGTACCTCTGAACACCTTCAAAACACCACACAAGCTATTCCCCAAGTAAGGGCTAAACATTTTCTAATGGTCAGAGAAGTAAAAATTGATCTGGGTGAGCAATCAAGGGAAGAGGAGGTAGTCATGGAACAAGGGTCTTAAGCAGGATGAGCAGGAACTACTGTCCTAGACCATGCAATACTGAGGAAAAGGTATGGATTTTCCAAGGCAGATTCAGCTTTAATCATCTGTCCCATGATGCTCAACGGGATGCCCAGTGTTGAAATGACTGAATGGTCTCTACTCCAAAGGTAAAAAGTCCTGACGTCCAAGTTAATTGTGGCCCTGGATATTAAGGTGAAATGCAGCGGTCCAAATGCCTGGGTGCTCATTTTATTACTCCAGGTATTTTGGGATGGTATTCTTGAAAGTACAGGTTTTTCTTCAGACATGATGATGTCTAATATTTAGTGTTTTAAAATCAAAGATACCTTACGATCAAAAAAAAAAAAAAAAAAAAAAAAAATCTGGGCTTTTTGAGCCTCAGTGGGTAATTCAAGCACGAGGAGCTGAGTGCGCATCCATAGAGCCCGTGTCTTCTGAATGCTTTTTTGGCAAGATGGGAGGCTAAGACAGGAGAATCCCTGGACGCTCTTGGTCCACTGGTGAATGAAGCAACAAACATCAAAGAGACTCATTTTCAAACAAGGTAGTTAAAGATCACCCTCTGAAGTTGCCCTCTAACCTTAATATATGTGGTGGAAAGTGTACACATTCTCTCTCTCTCTCTCTCTCTCTCTCTCTCTCTCTCTCTCTCTCTCTCTGTGTGTGTGTGTGTGTCTCAGTTTTTTCTAAAGAAAGATTGAAGAGATTAGGATGTTTATTTAATTCAGATAATAAATTAATCTCTTGCATTGTTCTACACGGAAGTAACAGGCTCGCCTTGACTTACTGAAGCACTGTCCTGTTGCTCTTGAACACTGGTGCTCGTCTACTCGTGAGTTGACTGGTGCTGGCTGTAGAAGGGCCCCTTTGGAGAGTATGCGTGCTTCCCCTGCATGCAGGCTGTGTCCTGCTTTAATTTTTTTTCCCCTCTCTGGCATCCAGGCATTTTTCTTGTGTAGCCCATATTTTTCACATTGATTCCAGCAACCAACCCTTTCCTTCAGCTATTATATTCAAAAAAGAACTAACACTTTCTATGCCCCCTAATCTTATTCTCAAAAGAAATGCAACATATCTAAAATTAAGCCACTGACCAATTTTTTCTAATAACATAGTAACAGAAAAGCAGTCTCAACTGACTACCAAGTAAGGTTTTCTGATGATAATGAGGTTGGAGGCATTGGTAAACCTTTAGGAGACCTTAAACTTACATCTGAAACTTCTTAGCTAGTTCCTATCTGTTTAAGCTTAGAGTGGAATTCCTTGAGTGTTTGGCTTGGTATGAGAAGAATTCTAAGCTTTGGCATTCCTGAGGAAAGACAAGAATAAATTGATGATAGCACATCCTGAGTGAGCTGAAGGAGATACCACTGCATGTCATAAATAAGTCCTCAGTGTATTGTCTTCTATCAAAAGATAAAGTTACAGCACATCTAATATTTAAAAAAAAAAAAGAAGTGGCTTTTATTTGTGATTCTAGCCTTGGGCAAGAACTCATCTTACAAAATAGAACAGGTTTCTGGTGTATGACATCTAGGGGCTCCTTGTGGTAGAAAAGGGCTAAAGGACAGGGAAAACCAAACATTAGGCCGCCTGGTGGTCTCAAGGTGACTTTCCTTATAAGGCACAGGGGATCACATTTTACTTCAGCTCAATCAAAAGATTTCTTCGGGTTCTTTTGATTTAGGAAAGCTGGCCAGATTGAAAGTTCAGTTTGATTACGTGATACTTCATACAAGCAGCTTCAATTCTGGTTTGAGTTGGCCTGCCGTGGCCCAACATGGTGTGTGTGTGTGTGTGTGTGTGTGTGTGTGTGTGTGTGTGTGTTTCACAATGAATGTTGTAAGCATATCCTCCTTCTAAAATGTCAACACTGTGTCTGTGATGTCACAAGTAGGAAGTAGCCGCTCTGAGACTCAGTAGTGGGCTTTCCTTTAGCAAAACTCACAGACCTTGAAGAACAGATTTGAATGTCTATGAAATCCACTTTGAGAGATGCTGTGCTGTGACGCGTACCTTGGGTTGTCATAATTATGTGTCTGCTTTATTATGTCGTTTCTAGTTTCCCCTCTAGACTTAGGTGGTTAAGCAATGAACATCTGGCCTATTTGTCTTTTCTTTTCCTTTTGGTGTGATGTGCATGTGTGTTTCTCAATGCTTATTCCCATCTGTATGTGACTATGCATGTACATATGAGTACATGTGAATTTTGCCTTTGGGTATCTTTCTTGATTAATGTGTAATTTATTTATTGAGAGAGGATCTTTAGCTAAACTCAGGGCTCACCAATTATGTCCTGTGAAACTAGCCAGCTTGACCCATCTACTGTCTCTGCCTCCCGAATTCTGGGATTACAGACAGCTACTACATTTGCACAGCTTTTACAGAAGTTCTGGGGAACCTCAACTCCAGCCCTCACATTTGCTTGGTGAGTTCTTTCTCCACTGAGCTACCTGCTGAGCTCTGTATTATCTTCTTTATATCTGCAATGCAGCATAGTGTTGCTGACTTGAGAAAGCACTCTGGTGAGCCAGACTGAGATTTCTCTATTGGAATGTGTCATGACTTTCTTTCAAGAAGACCAGCAAACCATCATAAACAGAGCAAAGTAGTCAACAGCATTGGAGCCTACTTCTGAATTCCCTCTGTAAGGAAAACAAATAAAGGACCTACTGTAGACACATAGAGTAACTCAATCAAGAACAGAGGGAACTCTCTGAAGAATAAAGAAGGATTGCATGAAACATAGTGTTACAGCCGGTGGGTGTTTCATAGCATCCCACGGACGAGGCACCTGTACCCTGAGAGCAGAACCTACAGATCACTCACAGACAATACCAAGGAATGGTCTAGATATTCCACTGACCTATAAGCTACTTCAGAATCTTCAAGGATAGAACTTACATGTTAGTATAGTAGCCTGAAGCAGACAGTCATGTTTTAGATATGGGATAATCACAGTGATCTAAGTTAGCATACAACTGGCACAATACTGATGACAAAACTGTTGAGAATTCTGCAATGAGAACTGGGAATTTACAATTCTGTTCTGGTCTTAAGGTAGTGAATATTCGGAGATAGTGATACAGTCCAGGAGGCAGCTCCAATCTTTTCTTTCACATGGATTACTAACAAGAGAGAATTACAAAGAGGAAATTCTACCACATGAAAATTTCTATTGCTCATGTCTAGTGACATCGAGATGAGCTCTACCTAGCCCCAGAGCCCTTAGAATCCTGCATAAATGGCTGCTTTGTATTAATTATTGAATTTTAAATATAAGTATTTCAATTAGCAATAATATTCAATTAGCAATCCCTTGGGACTATGTCTCTTGGAAAGTGCCTTTGGGTCATGACCTTTATGGATGATTCCTTTAAAGTAGAAAGCCCAACAAGATTTGGGAACAGAAAAATACAGAGGTCCCATCCCATTGTCTCTTATAGTGTTTACTTCCACCTTCTCAGGTTCAGACTCCCGAATCAGAGAAGCCAGGAAGCTAAGCTTATCCATGCAGAGAAAATGGAGGTACCCCAAACCTCTTCCTTTTCATATTTAAAGCCCTCTGCTTAAAATATGCTTTCAGGAAAACTGACATTTCTTTCTACCAAGTAACCCATCCTCTTTATACATTTAGCAAAGCCCCTGGGTGGATCTCAGTGAGCTCTCCTGAAAATAAAAGTCGTTGTGTAATTATTTTTCTTTTATTTTCATGAATTACCTTGCAGCTCATTTGCCTAATCCTTTACCTAAACAGAAAACATGCTCACCTTTCCAAATCTCTTCTGGCTTTTGAGCAGTGGAAAAAGGGATTGATGGGGATGTGAGAGGCTGGGCTCCAAGCTCAAACTTTGAAAACTGAGCATCCTTGAGTGCTCTATGCTGTGTCTTCCTGAGAAAAGGGCTTGTCAAGTATGGGAGGTTACACCTCTGTCAAGAAAACCCTTCTGTCACTTTGGAAGAATTTCTTGCCCAAGGTACTAGAATCTATCATAAAACCTCCTTTTACTATAGTTATTTATTTCTATATAGTTTTTTTTTTTAAATTGGAGTATTTCTGATACACTTAACTATTTACAACCTAAGCAGGGTAAAAGCATTGGACAATTTTGTCTTCAACTCTTCACGATTCACTTTTGAGGAGTATTATGTGGAGGCTCATAACAGAAAAAAAAAATCATTCTTGCTTCCCTAAAAGAAGAGCACACTCAGTCACTGGACCTTGGAATCTTTCCACAGCTAATATGCATTCCTTGTCAGCCCCACCCCTTCTCTACAGTGAGGCAAGGCACAGCAGCTGGCCCACATGTTTTTCTTCTGGAAAATTTAAAATCAGAGCCCAGGGTATAATGCAAATAGAGATCTAAGCACATTCTAAGAAAAGGCATTTGACACTTTAAGAATTTCATCTCTTGCAAGCTGCTTGCTGACACATTACATACAGAGAAGAACATGCTAATGCTTACATAACTGATTGGAATTGGTGCTAATTGGCTTGAGATTTGAATGAACAAGTCCTGTCAGACAGCTGAGCTAGTCTGAGGACTCTGTATATGAATGTATTACACAGAAATATAATTTATCGCTGTGTAATGATGTTTATTCTATGAAAATTAGGTTAAAATCGAAGACATCATTTCCCTCATCCTCAATTAAAACAAATAGCTAACGTTTAACTCAACTTTCGCATTCATGGGCTTTGAGGATAAATTTTCTCCATTTTATAAGTATACCACGGCCAACAGTTTCCTGAGACAAATGGCCTTGAGGATCAGTGTATCTTAGAAAAGGTTAAAAGAGATTGTAGCACATGCAGGAAGGCTAATTTTCATGCATCAAGGTTCTTTGAGCTGAATTTGTGTAATGAGTACACTGGAAATTGAAAGACGAGATTAAAGTGCTGTTTGTCATGTACTGAGATTTTGGAAATGCTTATCAGACCTCCGCAGCTGAACACAGCCCAGATTCAAAACCGATCTGACAGAAAGAGAGGCTGGCTGCAAATGTGGGGCTCTACATCCACGCTAATTACAAAGTGTGCATCAGACGAGAGGCCCAGGATGAGAGCAGCTGCAAAGGTCTTTATCTATATGAAGAGACTGTCCACCTACATAATAAGAATAATTACCAGTGAGAGAATTCTTAAAAAGAAATCACGTTTAATGACATATCATACAATTTTGGTTTCAAAAGTCTATTTCGCCATCCCCCAAGAAGGTGTGGTTTTATCTTCTTTCAGGAGCCAGGTGATAGATCAGAACAAGAAGAAAAGGTCCATTGACATTTATTTCTATTAATATAAGGCATGATTGCTTTCAAAGGGGAAAGAGTGGACACCCTGTGGAGCCCACATCTCCATTTTTAATGACCTAACAGGGGGAAAAATGAAAACTTTTTCAGCAGCCAGGAATTGCTCCAGAAAGGTTACACCCAAAGCCACTTTAATTGGAAAGTTGACAGCATCACCAGAACTGGCCTCTAAACTGCTTCCTTTGCTGCCTCAACTGCCAGCATCAGCACCACAGTCTGGTGCAATTGAGTTGCAGGGAAGTCTACAATCCAAATCTTTCTCTTCCTTTCTAAAAACCAAACACCTTTCTGTGGTCCTTGTAAAGTGCATGCAATGCCAAGATGAAGGCATCCATGAAGAATACTTTAATTTCCTCCATCTCTCCTTCCTTTTCCCATGTCTTTCTTTCTTTACCCTGCTCACATTTCTGTTGATAGAAACCAAGCTGATCCAACACATACATACTCAGAAAAATTAAAAAATACTTTACTTTTAAAATAAAATGAGTAAACACTTTTTATTTGCTTTTCAATCTCTGAAAAGAGAGGGATATAATAAAGTACTGAGATCTAAATAACTTTATTGTAATGTTTTCAAAAGAGAACCCATGAAATTCAGTCTTCTAGGTAGAAGACAAATAACTCTAGAACCTTCTAGGTTTTGCACTATGAGTGACATGCTATGTTTCCCTTACTACGCTAAGTCTACTCTCATCAAATGCTTCAGGATTTTAGACAGACATTGTGTGTAGTCTATTTAATCTCTACTACCAGGCCTCAATAGTATGAAATGTGACAGATGTATAAAAGCTTCATAGGCATGTGTGCATAGTATCCAGCATCTATAAGACAGTGCTCAGAGCCACTGGGGTCAGGCAGTGGGTCAGGAAGTGGGATGTGCTGGTGCTGAGAGGCTCTGTCTGGCCTGTGGACCACACACTACTCTAGTTGCATTTACAAGCATTGTTTGTTGAGCTCAACATACTCTTTTGTCTTACAATATAACACAACCTCCTATGTATATTTCCTCTGCAATTAATGGAATAAAAATGTCAGTTCTTAGGACTATGTCCTCCAAGCATCTAGCTCTTTTGAGAAACATGTTTGGCTGCTGTATCATAGCCTCATACGTGAAGGGCTTTAAATAACACCTTATAGTCATGGAGGCTGAGGAGTCAAGATTAAGCTGTCGATGGATTTGGTGTCTGATGTGGGTTTTCCTCGGCTACCTTCCTGCGTCAAAGAGCAAATTGTGGTTTTTCCATTTCTACACCCCTCTAGAGACATAAATGACAGCATGGAGGCCATTCTCACGCTGTGAACCAATCTTAGCTGTTTCCTGAAGGTCCTGTCTCCTAAGACTATCACAGTAAGGGTTGAGACTTCAATGGATGAATTTTATAAGGATATAAGCACCCAGGTCACAGAGTCCCATTAGCTTTTCTCTTGTCCAATATGAGGGACTCCATAGCACACACCCAGTCATCTTCACATGAACCCTTTGCTATGTGTGATATTAACATAGAGGGGAAAACAATAAGAGCCCCAGAAACCCTGATGTAGCAGTGGTGAACATTTGCAAGCCTGCCTCTGCTCTGTTTTAGGCAGCTTTAGCAATACACAAAAAATAATTTCAATAGTAAACAGAAGAGGGAGAGTCAGAACATGAACACCTCTTTTCCATCCACTAACGTTTTGATTCCTTTTCCTCTGTGCAATATATTATTCTGTGCCATAATATGAAGGATCCCTAGAGGTATGGAAAAAATAACTTGAGCAGCAAACGGATTATGAGAAAAGTCAGCTTGGAAGGATAGTGATTTGGGGAGTCTCTGCAAAGGCGTTAAAGAAATCCTTTTGAACGTTTATTGTATGAAAATTTTGTAAATGAATATAACGTGTTTTGTGCCAGCCCACCCTCATTTCCTCTCCTTCAACTCACCCATCTTCTCTCCAACATTATTCTCTCCCACCTTCTTGTCCTTTTGTTTAGGCTCACACCTAGTGAGCCTTACTTAGGTCCATGTGGTCTCACTAGTATATGCATGGATGTGGAACCATCCAGTGAAACATGGGAAGCTTCCCAATGGCCAAACCCCTGAAGAAAACAGATGCTAGAATTTCCCTGCCAGCCATCATTTGCCAGTAGCTCTTCAGCTGGGGTGGAACTTACTGAGCCTCCTGCCGATTCGTGTTAGATTTTAGTTGCTTGATCTAGGGCAGGGGTTGTGCATCCAGTAACAGCCACTGTAAATTCATCTCTGACAGGACCATAAAATATTGTTTCCAATCAGGCCTCTACTGTTCTTGGCTCTACTCCCTCTTTGGAAATGATCCTCTAGCCTTAGGAGGAGGTGACATTTAGATATAGTTCAACTTAGGACCAAGTTCTGTGTAGTCTCTTAGTCTCAGTTTACTGATTAGTTGTGATTCTCTGCATTGTCATCTACTGCAAAGAGAAGCTCTCTGCAAGCGTTGATATACTAACCTATGAGTATAACGATACATATTTAAGGAACAGTTTAATACTATCCTTACAGAGCAGAGTAAAAGTAGTAGGTTTTCCCCCTAAGGCCTATGAACTCTCTAGCCACTGCTTCTTAATCCAATTGAAAGGATCAGACATGAGTTTCATCATGTAAAGTAGACCTTAAATCCAAGCAAAAATAAGTGGTTACTCCTCTAATATTCATGCCACTACTAGAGTTACCCTATAGTGGGGGATAATGGCCTCTCCCTGATACTACAGGCTATATGGGGGTGCCTTGCCAGGGCAGTTCTTAATATAGTTCACAGAATTAATGGATGGGGTAGACTGCTATAAGATTATTTTATTTTTTTGTCAGTGGTATTTATAGCATTTTCTACAACTAGAGAAGCTATGAAGTAGGGGTCAAGTTTCCATGTCAGTACCAGCTTGATTTCTTCACGTCCCATGACTCAAGTATGTAATATCACCAGCAAAAGGGGCTTACCACCAAGATCTGGAGGGTGACCAAGAACAATGGCAACAAACTATAATACTTACGTATATGTATATGTACATGTAGTATATGTGTATATGTATATATGTATATATGTATATGATGTATATGTATATACATGTATACACACACTTTAGGAAGCTTCTATAAGTTAAAACTATTTTAATTTATTGCTAAAGCTGGCTAAAACAGAAATAGTAATATGTATGTACTCTTGGAGGCTTTTATAACAACATACATATACGTATATATACATATATATGTAATGTATATATGTACAGGTATAAATATATAAATACATTTCTGAGAGCTCTTAACATTAATTATCTCTCCTCGTACCCTTTCCTTTATGCTGCCCTTTCACTCCCATCCTACTTAACCCTTTCTGGCCCACTATTCCTCTTTTCCACTTTATGTCACCTATGTTCCATCATATTCCTTTCCTTGAGACTCCCCACCCTCACTCCCAGGTCTCTTTCTAGTTTTCTGACTTCTATGGCTACTTTAAACCCACATGTCTAAAGATGAAAATCTAAGGGCCTCACGAAGGACAGCATACAGAGCTTGTACTTTGGTTGCCTCACTCTGAATGATTCCCTTTGAAACTCTAAGGACCTCACGAAGGACAGCATACAGAGCTTGTACTTTTGGTTGCCTCACTCTGAATGATTCCCTTCAGCTATATTCATTGGTCTGCCATTTTCCTATGCATTTTCCTTACAGATGAATAGAGTTCCTAGGTGTAAATGTGTCCCGTGTTTCTTATCCATTTATTGGTTGATGAAGAGCAAAGCTGTTTCCGTTTCCGGACTGCAGTGACTAGATGAGCAATGCGCATGGGTGAGTTCTTACCTATGGAAGAGCTGGTAGAGAACTTCGCAGAACAGCCGATCACTGTCCAGGAAACACACTGACCGTTCCCCCAAGATAAAGTTCTCACAGTGGAATCGATGTTCTCACAAGGAAATCGAGGGCAAGAGGGTTGGCTTTCAGTTGAGGTTGAGATGCTGTGGTGGAGTTGAGCTTGGAGAGATGACCTTGCTACCCCTCCATGTTGCTCACCTTCCTGTCATCGGTATACCTGGATGGCAGAGGGCACAGTGGCTTTTTCAGCATCATGAGAGGAAAGCAGACTAACTACTCAGCAGTAGAAGTTTTTCTGGCAAGACCATAGAGTATATAGTTATGGTGATAGATGAAAGGCAAGCCTCCTCTTGGATACCTGTCACAGGAAAATGATGGTGTCTTCCCTAGAGGAAGTGGATGCTGTTCACGCCATTGCTTTCAAATGAACTCAGAGCCTCCTCTGAAACAGGTAGAGTGCCCTGCCCAATACTAGACCATTATCCCAGATCAGAACCACAGATTTCATGTGTCTTGCCTGCCTTCCCCATGACTGGCTTCTACAGAGGCCAAATATCACTGCGTAACACTGTGACATGCTGAGGTCAGGTCACAATCCTACCTCTTGCTATGTTATTATTTATCTATGTATGGTTAAATAGTGGAGGGGATAGCTGTGAGGTATTTTCTGATGGTGATAGCACGGTATTGTTGTCACTACCAGGTTGCCCTGAGTGACCTGGGTGTACTCAACTAAATGGCTTTTATATTAGGCAAGTTTCCCATTTGTAAGCAGATTTGATTAGATGATCTTATTCTTTTTTAAACTTCTTGTTACATAGTTATGGCTTTGTATTAGATTTTGTGTGTGTGCGTGTGTGTGTGTGTTTTACTGGGACTTGAAAATAGTACTTCAAGCAGACTAAACAAGTCCTCTACCCGTAAGTTATATCCTCAGGTCAAGATTCTGTTTTTCATGAGTTAGATATTTGATATTTACAGTGACGGCAAGAACAAGAGAAAATACCCAAATAATCAAGGTTAAATTGTAGAAGAATGGAAATTTGGAAACTAATCAAATCACATTGATCAAACAAAAAGTAAACACACTAAGGAAACACACTTAAAAGCCTCTTATTTATCTGTACTTGGATTTACTTCATATGAAGACTATTAAAATGTCTTAAAATTTTCAGCACTAAAAACAAATGTAAAGTTGGGAATATCTTTATTTTTTTTAACTCTGTGGCAGGAATAATGAGAAATAAGCCATAAATACTGGCAGTACCCTTCTAAGACTTGGAATCACAGTACCAGAAACAAGTAAACTAGAGATCTTGGAAGAAGTTCTCAGTTCATTCTTACCTCGACCTTAATGCCATTGACTTTACCTGGAAATGTGATTGAATTACACATTCCCAGGCTACCCAGACTTAATGAATTAGAGGCTGTAGTGGTGATACCTATGAATTTCCAACCAGGGAAGCTAAGGTAACTGAAGTTAGATTCTTTTCTTCTCTCATAGTGACTAGAATTTCCCTGTATTGTATTAAAGGTGCTTTCTAGGTGTCAAATACTACATCAAACCACATTCTCAAATGCCTTCTCTGAGAGCAAATGGGAGGTTTGAAATTGGATCAATTAAACTGGGGACTGATAAAAGAGACATGCCACATGCCCCAAAAGGCATCCATGACAAGGCTTGGTGAGAATGTCCCACGGGTAATCACACTGGCTGCCAAGCCTGAGAACTGGATTTCAATCCCAGGGACCCATGTGGTTGAAGAAGAAAAACAACTTTTACTAGTTATCCTCGGACCAACACTGGTGCGCCTTGGCAAGTGTGACCCCAGCCACCACCCTGAAAAATAAATAAAAATTAAAAATGTAGACAAATGTTCTCCAAGACAGCAACATAGATCATATTAGAGTCACATCTGGCAGTAAGGAAAGGCCTGATTGACCTATGAACTCTCACTCTTCCTCTAAGCTTATGGATGTGATTTTAGCGGTAGCTAACCACTTTTTTAAAAAATTGTTTTTCTGTTTGGCTTTTGTTTTCTTTAAGACAAGATCTCATGTATCCCAGGCTTGTCTTGAATGTACTATGTAGCCAAAGATTATTTTGAATTTTTGATCATCCTGCCCCCATCTTCAAGGTGCTGGGATTTAGAGGTAAAAACCAGCCTAGTTTATATGGAACCAGAGATTGAGTACAGACCCTCCTGAAGTCTAAGCAATTCTTCTATCAAGTGAGTTACATCCCCAGCCACAAACCATTCCCTTATAGTACAAATTTATAACAGTGGGGTTGAGAATGTGCCATGACTTTTAAATCTCATGAATACACATAGAGTAAGAGAAGACTCTTATACAATATGCTCGCCTCCCGTGGTGGTTTGAATGAGAATTGCCCCCATAGGTTCAAATGCTTGGTCTATAATTAGTAGAACAGTTTGGGAAAGATTAATATCTATTATCTTATTTGAGTGAGTGTGGCCTTGTGGGAATAGGTATAGCCTTGGAAGATGTGTGTCTCTAAGGGTGGGTTTTGAGTTTTCAAAAGCCCATGCTAGCTAGACCCAGTCTCTCTCTCCCTGCCCATTTCCCTCTCCGTCTCCATCTCTCTCTCTCTCTCTCTCTCTCTTTCTCTCTCTTTCTCTCGCCCTTCTTTCCTCTCCCTCCCTCCCTCCCTCCCTCCCTCCCTCCCTCCCTCCCTCCCTCCCTCTCTGTCCGCCCCCCTCTCCCTGTAGATCAGGATGAAAAACTCTCAGTTACTGCTTGACTACTATGCCCATCTGCTTTCCTCCATGATGATCATGGACTAACTCTAAAACTGTAAGCAAGCTCCCAATTAAAATTTTGTTTTGTTATAAGAGTTGCGTTGCTCATAGTGTCTCTTCATAGTAATAGAACAGTAACTAAGGCATTGGCTGACTCGAATTCTTCTTCTGTGCTCAGATGATAAGTACTTTACAGTGCTAACTGGACAAAGTTAAACCTGAAGATTGCTTCGTAATTTCTCTTTAATTTAAGATTTTATATTAGCGACTCCAAGAAATTAAAATCAAGGAATAGTTTGTAACAGTTTTATCACATAATTGTACTGGCAAGCAAAGAAACATGTGACCTTCAAACCTTCAGTCCTCGCTGAGGTCAAAATGCCAATGTTCTTTTCCTTTCTATTCTCCATTTAGAACACAAGTGTGAGGTCAGAGGACTTCATGAAGAAAAGCTCATTACATGGGTAGCTACAAAGTGTTTGATTCTCAAGGAGTTTAAAAATGTATGATAATATAAAATGTTTATTCTAATGACAAATTTTTTTTGACCAGCACAATATATAATAGTATTATTATCCAAGACCTCTCATGGACTGTACTGTGTATACATAAAATTTATTTTAGAAGCTAAACAGATTTCATTATACAGAATCAGCAGAGAACTTCAATATAACCAATAAACTATTGGGTTTAAAGAAAACTCCTCCCAAATATTTAGCATTTGCTAATTGGCACACTGGATAAAACATGATGCTTCAAAACCAGCTACATTAAAATTTTTTTTTGTCTCTGAGCTCCCTTTTTCACTCCCATAAATGGAGAGATAAGTGAAATCTCTGCATGCATATCATTTTCAAGAGACCTCACCTGGGCAGTCTCACATTACTCTAGCCTGATATCTCACCCTAGGATAGAACACAATAAATGTCAGTCATTGTCTTTATCAGTTTATATATAGTTTGAAGTAAGGCTTCGCTTGGACAATAAGTCCCTCAAACTGAAAGACAGTCCAACCACAAATTATAAATAATTCCAGATTATTCTTAAGAATGCTGTTTGATCTAGATAGGGAGTCTCCATTGCTGGCCATACGCTTCTCTGTTTCCCATCTAGCAGGAACAGATCTGTAACTAAAAGTGATCAGGGAAGGAGCAGGAGCCATTGCTGTTTCTTAATAGTTTAAGCAATGTAACACTTTTAAGAGCACATTCACTGAAGGTTTCCAGCAGTGAGGCATTCCCTCCCTAGATGGAAGGGGCTCTGGCTATTTATGAAAAAATAGTTGCAAGATATTCTTTGCATCGTGTAAGCCAAAGGGAGGCAGGTGCAGAGGGGATGAAGTTCATAGACTCACAAGAACACTGGACAGCCTTCTGATGGGAGACAGAAAATGCCCTTTTGTACCTCAGTTTTTTATAAACCTATATGTAAAAATAAATAAATAAATAAATAAATAAATAAGTAAATAAATAAACGTTTATGTGGCCAAGGAACCTCAAAAGCATGAAATGGAGCAAAGAAAAATCTTATCTTGGTTTTCCAAGGAGCTTCCATAATGTCATTAAAATTAATACACATTCTTGGTGACGCTAATTTAATGCATCATTGCTTCTAATTGTGTGCTTAACATACACCTCTTTGAACATTTAGCCTAGGATGTAAATAAATGTCAGCATTCACATATTCACACATCTAATTAATTTCTATGAGAAAAATTCATTACAATATGATGGCGTATGGACTTATCTTTATTAGCTGTTATGGAGCCCTTTAAAAGAAAATGTTTCCTGAAATATTGCATTTTGGACAGTGGTTATACAGCAGGCTAAAAATGAGTTGATAAATGGCTACATTAAAAAGAAAATGCTAAGAATTTTTCAATCATTTGTATTTAGGAGTCACTTGTTTTGATTACAGGAAAAGAAGCAACACATTATGTAGTGTATAGCAATTTTCTAGAAAAACAGGTTTTGAATCATTTCAGTATGACAAACATATTTTGGTTTTTGAAGTTCCTTTGAATATGTATTATGGTCTTCAGATTTTAGGTTCTCTATTAAAAAATCTTATCTTTTTTTTGTTTGTTTCTTTTAGCTTTTTAGGTGTTTCTTTAAAGACTATCTTACAAGATATTCACTAAAAAATGATAGTTTAAAGGAAACCTGGGCCTAGACCTAAGCTATAACATTGAAGTAAGACTGCATTTCTAGTTAGCAGACTGCTTTTGATGGGGTTCAGTTACATCATAGACATGAGTACAAGGCAATGACAATAGTTTAAGGTTTAATGTCATACCTTAGATGGGAGTAATGAGGATGTACCAATTTTAGATGTCTCCTAAATGTGTCACAGTAATTTCTTTAATGGTTCAGTTCCAGTTTCAATGTGGAGCTTTGTTTTTACTGAATCTAATTTAGGCCATAATTCCAAAATTGTTTATTATGTTAATGAGTCATGGTCAACTTTTCCAAGCGTATTTTACACCATACTTAGAATTTAGCAAAATATCAAAATATTTCTTATACATTATCTACATTCCATACCTTTGAGATCATTTTCTTTGCTTAGCATTTGCAGCTTCACATTCAGTACCACCCTAGCACAATACTGACCAAATTACAGATTGAGCTCACATGTGAATAAACCCACTGCTCCTAAGTGGTTCATAAGTCTAGGAAGGATTATCACATCACACATGCTTGATCTATCAGTGGTTCTTAAAGCTTTTGTTTATATGTCCGCTCCTCAGATTTGAATGGTCCAACAAGTCTTTCTTGAGGAATTAAGATTTGAGTAGAGATACACAGGTTTTCACCATGATAGAGAGATCAAGAAAGTGTCGTACAGGAGGAAACTTTCCCAACAGAAGTAGGACTTGTGCCCTGCAGAGACCACACAGTGGGACCTGCCCAGAGTTGTCAGCTGGATCCAAGATGGCCTGGGCTGAGGGGGTCCCAGGTCAGAGTCTACAAGGAAGTGAGTCATGTAGAGTCTTAGTGTTATTAAGTTTCTACATCTTTCCATAGTGAATGCCAGAAGTTGTGGGAGGGTTTTAAGCTGCAAAGTGATTCTAGAGTCAGGACTTCTTGGGTCACTATCTTCATCTGTCTGGCCACTCTAATAAAATGACACAGGCTAGGGAGCATACAAACCATTATTACTTGTTATGGAGGTAGAAGTCCAATGTCAAAGACCAGCCTTGTCCAGTTAGGGGGAGACCTGATCCATAGATGGCATTTTCTTGTTGTATTCATTTGTGATGGACAAGGTACAGTAGCTCCACTCCCATGATTTAATTACCTTGAAAATATTCTTTATAATGACATCAAATTTGACATGAGGTTTCAGCACATCCCACAGCAGTTACAAAGAGAGGAGAACAGAGTTATAAAAGCATAGAATGTTCATTACTGGCTTTTCTTTTTAGTATAACATTTAAAGTGAAGTAGCAGATGGAGACCCTTAAGCAATATCTGACTCCAACTAGGTACTTTGTGTCTTACAGTCATGGCAATGGGAGTAATCACCGTCTGAACATACCAGGGCAGTGACACACATGAACTCACAGCGGTTGCAACAGCACATACAAAATTTGTGTTAACCCAAGCCAGATCAAATCCCATTGTGGAAGGAAGAGCTGAACACACAATCCTACAAGAGGTGATGCTATTGAAAATTGTTAGCTGCTGGGAGAGGGAGAAGGAGAGGAAGAAGCCATGTTCCCTTAGAGCAGAGCCCCTGGTAACTGGACAACTCTTTAGGGAAGTCCACATAGCCAAGAGTATTGGGATGGCACAAAATGATGCTAAGGAGTAAAAAAGAAGTCACAAAGTTGTATGGGTAGGGAAGGGGAGCGAGCTGGAATGTTGAATGTGAAAAAAAAAAAAAAAAAAAAAAAAAAAAAAAAACCAAAGAACTCATTTAAAAAGTAAGAAAAAGTATTATGTTGTTGGTTTTTTTTTTTGTTTTTTTTTTGTTTTGTTTTTTTTTTTAATTTGGAATCCTTAGAATTGCCTTGTAATGGGTTAAACTACCAAGTCATATAAAGATTTTACAGTTTTTCTGTGACAAGAATCATGTTTGGATTAAGCAAACATCAATCGTACACTCTTCTGTCTACCTTTATTCCTGGGATGGTGTTTTCCCCATTTGTTTGGATGAAACCACAATTCTTCTTGAACTGAAACATCAGCTCCATTTCCAGCTACAATGGCTAATCTTCTTAACCCTGGACTCAAAACCACTAAGCAATGAAGTTATTTCTTAAATATTATTGGCATAATAAACAGTCGGAGGTCCATTTTAGCTTGTTTTTAGCTATATTCATCAATAAATAAAGTATACTGACACTTCCTGATCATGGTGGCACCTGACAGTTTATGGGGACAGTGGGTATCATGAGCTTTTTTCTTATTTAGACTTGCTGTTAATGGCCTTCCATTAGGCCCTCCTTAAAGCATTTTCTTCAAGTTCTAGTTCAGTAACTTAAATACAAGTGCATTAAAGTGTGAATGTCTACCAGTTTACATGGGCATCCTGTGTACAGAATCCATAAGAGGTGTGCTCGTTCTCACAGGGCCAGGCTCTTTCTGTAGAACTTCTGACATCTGCAGTCTGGGAGAGGAGCTAACACAGGAAGTTAACTGTAGCATTCACTCAACCCTACTGAGTAACAGTGGCTAACCCCTGGGACAAATGTGTCTCACATATCTAAGTAAAAATCAAATGAAAGAACTCAATTAGAATAACAGCAGGGTCATTGTGTGTGTGTGTGTGTGTGTGTGTGTGTGTGTGGCGGGGAGGGTGCTATGATAAAAGGAAAGGCAACTTGATAAGAGCTGTTGCTTTGATGGTTAAATTCCTAAAACAAGGCTCTCCGGATTACAGGCAGAGCTGTCTCAAGAGTAAGTAAGAACTCTAGCTTATTTGTAGGCTGGTCTCCAACTCAGTCGAGACTGGCCCTGATATCATGTTTAAATTGTTTGCTTAACATTAATCTGTTAATAATTATACCCTGGGCTAACTTGAGGGGGGCATCTTACCCTGCCCTTCCCCTATTCCCTATTACCCACCTAGCCTACCACTGCATGCATCCCATCTGAACCACTGAAGATGGAGGGAGCGAAGGCCTCCAAACATCCAATAATCCCAATGGCTTTTACTATACAACAGTACGGTGGGCTTGTTAGCCGTAAGCCAATTAAGGCAATTAGTGCTATTTAATACAAAATGCTCTCCAATCCACACACTGGCAGAAATATTGAAAAAAAAAAAATACAAGCATGGAGAATGCTGATTTATTTTCCCATTGCCTGAGCCAGCTGCTGGGTGCCAAGCAGTACTGTATGTGCTCCCAGCATAACTTTATTAATAATCTTGGCAAACAAAGAATCCTTCAGCAAATAGCAGTAGCCTTTTGATTATATTGTGTCACAGATAATAATTGCTTCAAATTGAATGTTGGAATCTCATGCATAATAAAAAAAAAGTGCTATCATATAACAGCTTGATTATAAAAGCATGGGGTGTTTTGGAAAGCTACCAAAAATCCCCCAAATTGGACATTTTAATTGTTTGACTTCACTTGCTGATCCAGACCAAATTCATTAAAAACATTTTTACGTCCTCAAATCCCCATAAAACATAATTTTTCAAGCCTACTGTCAATAATTCATTTAAACTTAATCAATGTGAAAAATGTTTTTCTAAGATATATAAAAATATGAGATTAGTGTTGTTATTGGAGTGATGCTTAATTCGGTGAAATTCCAGTACACAGAAAAATTTAAATTGGCAGTGGTAGGTTTGGAAAAGGGGATTCGATGAATACTTTACATTAGCAATGGGACTAGATCAGGTCCTACATCATTTAGGAAGATATCCTAGAATTACTTCCATTTACAATGATGGAGCTCTGTAATGAAGCCATGGAAGTGTACCTGTGATTACTTACATTAACACGGTAGTCCTAATCAAATGTATTCAAGAGTCAGTATAGTTAAGACACTGAAATAAATAGTTTTAAAAATGAGGGAATGTGTTTTGTTTGACATGAACACACCCATGTTAAAGGACCTGCAGTGCTCCAGACCCATGGAATAGCAAAGCCTTTCCCAGTCAGGCTTGGGAATAGCACTTGAGGTGAGTAAATTCTCTCCCAGTCAGCCTGTGGATGGTGACAGTGTTTGCAGAAGATAGACCAAGGCTTCCTCTTTCTGGATGGTTACAGCCTGAGACTGCTCCCTGCAGAGACCTCCTACAGAGATGAGCTAAGCTTGCCTCCTCCTTCAACTCTGTGCAATAAACCTGTGTCCTCCAGATTCAGAAGCATAAGATGAACACACCGGGCTCTAGTCTCCTGGTATTAAGTCTATGATGGCGTGTCTCCATCAGATCTCATGGTCCACTTATCCCAGGTTTTCTGATGTGTATCTGTGCGTCCGCCTTTTCTTCATTTCCTTGTGGCTCCAATAAGGACAATCCTTACATCTGTGTAGATTAAGGCACAAATTATTTCCCATTTAATCTTACAACCCTGTCATACAGACAGTATTACTGTGTCTTGAGCATGGGAAGTATAGGAAAAGGTTTGTTGCAGGGTTTAAATAACCTGCTTTGCATCAAGACAACACATCTGTGCATCAACCCCAGTGATGACTGGCAGTAGCCTGTTTCTTTGATTCCCTTGTTCAAGAGCCTTTCTTTTTCAGAAGTAATGTTTTAAGGACCTGAATTCCAATGATCCCAAAATAGGACAGAACATAGCCACACTAAGATTTCCTGTAGGTGCATATTCCTCAGGCATTTAGGCAGTGGCTTCTTTTCAAAGTTCCCCTGACACAGGTAACAGTGTCTGGTGACTCTTCAAACCCTGTCCCTCTGAGGTTCTCGATCCACAAAGGACTTCACAGCAAAGGAAGAAATGCTAGCTGGAACTGTTTTGAATTCAGCCAAGGACAGGACACTTTAACTTACTTTTCTTAATAAACGTTGCATTTAATAAACATCTCTAATTTTTATCTTTTTATGTATGTGATGAATCAACACACATCCTTGATACTTACAGATATTAACTATCCCTGAGGCATTAGGTATACATTTTCTCAGTATCCTTTTTCCCTGATATCTCCTTAAGTACCACACATCCCTTCAGTCCACCTTAATTAAGGATAAAAGTAAAATAATTATTTTGCTCATGGAATCCTTCTGCAAATCCAATCTTTCTGAGAAGTACAAATAGAGCAAGTCTTCCAGGGCATGCCAGTAAAGATCTGGAGCCACACGGATGCAGCAGTATCTCAGGATGCTTATGTAGGGGTAAAGATTTCCGACCTTATCCCGAGGTCCACCCTAGCTGAAAGCATTCTGAGGTAACTAAGGTGACTTACATCTCCTTGCTGAGTGGATATCTTCATCACTGATAACCATGGCAAGCCCCATGCTCCTTTCTTTTCTTTTTACAGGTGTACTTCCTCTGCTTAGTTAAACCATTATCTACCGACATTCATTGCCTTTGCACTGACACAAAAGGGCCTTCCCATAGTAGATAATTCACTGGAAGTGCACCTTAGAGACCATTCTCATCACTTGAAGCTGCGTGCTCTCCATCACACCTCTAGCTTCAGGTAATAGAGCACCCTGCAGAAGAGGGCCAACTGAAGTTGGCACATAGGGACCTCAACTCACTGAGACACCATGGCAACTGATGCTTGGTTTCTCTCTCTCTCTCTCTCTCTCTCTCTCTCTCTCTCTCTCTCTCTCTCTCTCTCTCTCTCTCTCTCTCTCTCTCTCTCACCTCACTGTGCTTGTTTCCTAATGTGTCAAATGGAAAGAGGATGTTAGCTGAATGGGAGAACTTAAGGAGATTTCATTGGTAAGGCATTATTGAAGACACTTAATATTGGCTACTCCTCTCCAGGTTATGCTTTGAATATTTTATGACACCTGGCTTATTTCATTAATCCAGACATTCTTCTGTATCAAGGCAGGAATCATTTCTTCTTCCTCCTTCTCCCTGCCTCCCCTCCCCAACCCACCCAGCAGATGAGCTTGTTCTGACCATCTCCCATTCTGTGAAGACAACTTTCTTGTTAGGAAAGGATTTCAGCACCGCTTTTATGAACACAGCTTCTCAACTGCAAATGTAGACCCCCTGGGCATCTTGTCAGAACCTGCAGATTCTAAATCCTAAATCTCCAGGGCTGGGAAAGGGCCTGAGTAGACTTCTCAGTTTCTATCAAGCAGGAAATTCTGCTGCTCCCATTCCACAAACCACACTTGGAGGAGCAGAGATCTAGGTAATTGAATCAAAGCAGCCAAAAGCAGTCACACAAAAGCACAAGGGAAAGACCAGACAACGGGAGGAGCAGAGCCAAACCTCAGGCCCCAGCTAAGTTGGCAGTACCACACATATGCGGTGGGAACAGAGACTGTGTGTCGTTAGTTACGAATTTGAACTGTTCGACATTTTTTTTTTCTTAAGGATGGAGTTCAAATTCTCATTCTTCAAAGAGGTCTCCCCTTTGTATCCTTCACAATCTGCTATTCCTTTCCTAGAATTTTAGGAAGTGCTCTTGGGAAAGCAAATCAAATGGAACACAATGCATTTGTAAAGATGTCTCATGTCCATTTTCTATCTGCAATAACTACTGTTCGTAGGCATGGCTATCGTGAGAGCAGTGCTACGGTGGCTCTGAGGGTCCCAGAGTCCTTAGCCAAGCTCTGCATCCAAAGGACTCTGACTCTTGTCTCTATAGACCCCAGCCTGAATGAGTTACTTCACACAGCCTTACACGAATTCATACACACACACACACACACACACACACACACACACACACACACACGAGAGAGAGAGAGAGAGAGAGAGAGAGAGAGAGAGAGAGAGAGAGAGAAATTTAGTAAAGGCTTAGAGATAGGAGACACCCTATGAGTTATAAGTGCCATACACTCACATTTGTGTATGTCTAGATGGTATTAACTAGCTTAACTTGAAGGCTTGATCATAAACTATGTGATTTCACTATTTTACAAGTAAACAGTTAGGCCCCCTCAATCAATCTAATGCATGTTTTATCTGAATAATCACAACATATGGCCTATGAGTGTGATTGTGTATTCAGAATTATGGATACACAACACATTAGTCACATGAACTATTTTTTTTTTTAAATTGGGATAGTAAATTGCAGTATATATTAACCTAAGACAATTTTTTTTTCTCTCTCAGGAACTGTTAGTAGAAAATATTGGTATGTAAAATTTGAAAAAATATTTTAAAGCCAGGCATTTTGAGAGACACAGACAACAGTACAGCGAATAGGCAAACTGATTGTTCAGTGCATTCATGGTGTTAGAGTCCTGACTGTATGACCTTGGGTAGGTCACTTTCCTTCATTTATTTTCATTCCCAAGGTTGTTATGATACCAGGACCTACCTTGTGGGATTGTCATCATAGTTTGACAACATAATATAAGTTATAATTGTTGGACATCTCCAGTCCTACAGCTCCTTGTCAGGCAGTGTCACAAGGACACCAACACAGTTTGGAACAGGAGCCCAGGGGTTGAGGAAACAGAAGCAGCATCGGAAGAATCTGAACTCTCTCTCAGTTCTTCCAGGCAGGCAGTGGGATCACACAGTCCACCCTCCAGAAGGACGTTCTTACCTTACTCTCTATTTTATTAAAGCCAGAGTCTTGTCCTTCTATCAGATAAATATGACTGTCATTTCATAGTGTTCAGGTCTTACACATCTCAGTGTCCCTGAAAATGGAATTAAATGTTCAAAATTTTATTTATCCAGTGACAGATGACAAAGTGTCTTCTCTTATTTCTGTCCTCAGGGCGCACTCCTGTGGGGCTAACACTTAGATGAATGGATCAGGAGTTGAAGGTCCTCCTCTGCTGCTTAGCAAGTTCAAGGCCATCCTGGGCTGCAGGAAAGCCTGACTCAATGAAACAGAAAAGGACAATAATTTGAGGGAGTCTGATTTCTCTGAGGTGACGAGGGTTGGGCTAGAGAGAATTAATTGTACGAGCAAGATCCAGTTGAATCAATGACAGGAAATATGAATCTCGGACAGGTCTTGTTCAGTGTTTTGGGGGTGAGACAAGTCACTAAAAAAACAGGGAGGGCGATGCTTCAGGCATGGGCACATTTCCCAATGCTGATTTTCATCAACACCCCCACCCTTTCTCCACTCCTTGCACTATGGCTATCTTGGATTTTAATTGGCACAGCACAGTGGCCAAAAACAGAACCTGGAGACACGAAGCTTCGGTTCATGTTTCTGTTCCTGTCCAGTCCGCAGCATTCACGGGCTGTGCAAGTCTGAGCAAGATACTGAGGTTCTCCCAGCCTGACTTTCTTCTTGTGAAAAAAAAAAAAAAAACCAACAAACCAACAGAAGCAAAACCAAGAAGCTAAAAATAATCTCCAATCACCCCGGGGAGAGTAATCACGAGTAGCGCTTGCTTTTGAACAGTGCCCGGCTTTTAATAAATGGATTTTTAATTTTTTATCTTATGTCAGGATGGTCACCATAATTATGGTTTTTGTTTTAGTTTCAGAGTAAACTAACCAGTCCATCTTTAATAGCACCAGCACCATCACTACCCTTTGCCTTTAATTCTACTGAGAGCTGCTTTCATAGGAATGTGTTATCTCACTAAATGTTGACTATTCAGTGTTTCCTTTCACACATACGCCTAACCATGGCTCACAAAATATAAGTGCAGAGAAAGGGAAATGTGTGCTTAACTGCAGGAGCAAAGAGAGTAACACGTGGCAGCGAAGGCCTCTGTAGTAAGCTCTGTTGTCTACAGAGGATGGTGTCTCCAGAACGATCGCTTGTGGTCACATGGCAGTTGTACCTTGCCTTGGCCTGATGTCATTGATACATAGTTGGTGAGCCAGAGAAGAGATGAAAGGGGTCATTTTCAGTTGGTTTCATCAGGTCATGGCTGAAATAATAGTCTCATTTATAAGAGGAAATAATTGCTTTAAAGGTAAGATTCAAGCAAGATGTCCAGTTGAAATTGTATAAAGCATATGCAGTGCCAGCAACATGAATTAGAGAAGAAAGTCCTGCTGGGTCATGCGCATGTTTTTATAACTAGGTGCCATGGAGACAGAAACCATAGAAACAGGTGATCTTTTGCCTTCCCAGAATTTAAATGTATGCAGTTGTTTTAGCTTTGCTTGTACATATGGATCTATATGGGATATAGGAGATAATTATCAAGAAAATTCAGAAAATTCAAAAATTTGAATTGCATGTTTTAGCCTCTCTAAGGAGAATGTTACTTTCTTACCCAACCCAAAGGCAACTTTTCAGGAAGCGGTGGAAAATTGTCTGTGGGTAATGTGAAAATTGGGTGCTTTCTGTTGATTAGTGTTTAGGGATCAGAATGATGAAAGAGGTTCACTATCAATCAATCATGGTGGTAATGTACCCCACTCCCCTCTGAACACCTTATCTAAAGCAGAACATGCCCCTGAGACATTAAAAACAAAACCCCTACTTTTCTCCTACATGAATGCAAGTGTAGATTATGAAACATGAGAAATCTATGACCAAAAATAACTTCTGGGTCCTGGAGAGTTAACACCCTGTGAAGAGTGCTCACTGCATAGTTATGAGAACTGAAGCCCAGACCCCAGTACCCACCAGGTGGGCATCCTGCAAATGCCTGTAACTCCAGCTCTGTAGGATCTGATGCCCCATTCTGGTCTCTGCAAAGCCATAGATAGGCACAATCGTACACACACACACACACACACACACACACACACACACACACACACACACAGAAAGAGAGAGAGAGAGAGAGAGAGAGAGAGAGAGAGAGAGAGAGAGAGAGAGATGTGAGCATACAGACAGATGTATAGACACACACATAGAGAAACAAATATTTTTTTAAGAATGCAATTTCTGAGTAAAGAAATGGAGGGAGAGTACTTACGTTTATTATAACATTAAGCATTTAATTTTGCTTAGGAAATGGTGGTCCATGGGCTAGTGTGTGTGTGTGTGTGTGTGTGTGTGTGTGTGTGTGTGTGTGTGTATGTATTTATGTAATGTCTAGAGAGGTTAATTAACTACTGTAGCAGATTACCATATGCAATCTGCACAGCCTATGTCTATGTGGCTGTAGCTTTCCCATCTAACTAGCTTGCTCTTACATTCTACTCCGGGGCCCCATCACAACAGAGATGTCCTGAGGTTCTTTTAGGTTGCTTTTTAATTTTTTAATCAAATAAATCACAGGGTCCATGTGCACCCTGAGAGTTGTTTTAGGGTATCTGCTGATTTGGTCAAGTTACCCCCACATTCATTCTTCTGTACCATGACCACCTTCACCATAAAATTGCTGCCTCTGACTCAAGGATGGCTTCTGTACACAAGCAGTTCACCATAGCAGAATTCTGCTGAGAAGCGGTGGGGTTCAACCTGTATTTTCTTAGGCTTGAGGTATTTGCTTAAGTATGCACATATAACCTGGATGTTCTTTGGCCTCATAAAGGCCAGGGTACTAATGATGTAATAGTAAGATTAATGTACTAATGATAGTAGGTTCTACCTTTGTTCCTGGCATCCTGGTGCCCTTACAACGCTGTTCTGGTAGGGAAGATGTCAGCAAACAGCTCTTTACACATGACCTTCACCAGGCAGTGATTTATCCTCATTGTAGCAAAGCAGTGCACAGAGATAGGAGTCACAGCTCCGAAACAAGTCGGCCAAGGGTCAATGAGTCCTTTGCGGTATCCACTTTGTTTGTATTGAAAGAAAAGTGTAGGACTCCTTTGTTTGGAGAGCCTGTTTATTTGATACGTGTCCTGCACTCTATTTAGAAAGGGGTTTGGCCCTCTGCTTAAGGTTTTGTGGGTCTCCCTAGAGAACAGTTTAATGGGATAAGGCCATGGAAAGCCTGTGAGGAGATTCCACCATCAGCCTTCAATCTCTGACCCAGAAAGGTTATAAAAGTATAAACCTATGGCCTCCTTGCTGAGACCTTCACCTGTTTGTCCCTGCTGAGCATCAGATAAGGAATCTGAGCCAATTTTGTTACCTCTCATCAAGAAACAGGCAACTCTAGATCTGAGATACAGGACTACTTGATCAAAAATTCCTACTTTTTGGAAAACCCAAAGCAGTATAAGAATATATGGAACATTTATTTTCTCTGGATATCATCGTTGCCAGGAAACAAAAAGGGATAAAGTAACTCTGTTGCAAAGTTTTCATGAGATTTAAAAGAAAGAATTGGAGAGTCCCGGATGAAGGAAGTGTTTCTAACAGTGCAAGAATTCCTCTGTCTGTCTCATTCATTCTGGCATGGGGCGGGGCTTTTATCTACTGCTTTACCGATCAGCTCTCTCTAAGATAATAGTATCCTTTCCATCCACTAGCGACTTGAGCAGGCATCAGGATGAGATGTTTATTGTCATGATTGTCCTTGAAGCCCACCAGAATGAGCACAAGAAGACAAAAATAAAAAGACACTGTCCTCACTGAAATCAGGGAAGGGCTATAATCGTATATCACACAATTGAAATAGTAACTGCCAAACCCAAGATGACAGTATCAAGGGCAGACACATGCTCTGCAGGGTCTGGCAGTATCTGAGGCAGCCCAGACTCTTGATTGTCTCCTCCACAACCACACTCCAATCACCACTCCCTCCCCGGGCACATCCTTGACTCCGGTTTTATTCTGGGCCAGCACACTCTAGGGTTTTGATCCTATGGGGTGGCCATGAACTTCAAGGTTAATTATGATTAGCCATGGTCCATTACCATTATTTGACCCGCTTTAAGATTGAGAAGTGGCATGCTTTTAGAAAATGGGCACTTCTGGAAAACGTGTGTCCCTCATAAAAAGAGACAGTAGACAATGGTGAACCCCCTTCAGTGTCTCTGAATGTTATCTGCATGTGGCTCATAGAAATATGGCAGCTGCCTCAGAAAGCCGTGGGACTAGACAGCCTGGGCGGAGAGTTGCTTGCTGAACTCAGAAAAAATACAGAGGGTCTGAGTCCTTTGCAGTTTCTCTCTTTGACCAATGGTTGGTCTGAAGGTGTTTACGTCCTGATCTTTAGTTATGAAGGAAAATAACGGAAATCTGGGCTCTTTAAGCTCTCTTCCTTGCATCAGAAAGCATCCAAATGAAGCAAGAAAGCACACTCCTGAACAAGTGTAGTGCGCCTCTGATAGACCCAACATTTTCTTTTTCTTTTCTTTTCTTTTCTTTTCTTTTCTTTTTTCGAGACAAGGTTTCTCTGTGTAGCCCTGGCTGTCCTGGAACTCACTCTGTAGACCAGGCTGGCCTCGAACTCAGAAATCTGCCTGTCTCTGCCTCCCAAGTGCTGGGATTAAAGGTATGCACCACCACTGCCCGGCTTGACCCAACATTTTCTAACAATGATAATGTCCGTGAGTGACGCCTACTTCCGGAATCAGCTCAGTATCGATTCATTAAATGAGAAAAACCTCTGGAGGAAGGACTGGGTTCCAACAATCCATTTGCATGAACACTGACAATGAAAAAAACGTAAATGTTATAATAATTATACATTTTTTTAATCAAAAGGATTAAAACTTTAGGAATCTATAAACAATATAATTAATACATGCTGGAAGGTAGAAAGATATATAATGAGGTCATTCCTTGTCTTTCATATTGATTAAGCACATAAACTAAGTAATACATATTGAAGTGTATTGTTTCAATATTTTAAGATATCTAGAGGGAAAAAAAAAGCAAAGCCAACTTCAGGAGATGAAGGGAAGGAGAGCTGAACACACGTTTCCCCTTCTCATGTTGTGAAGGGAACAGGCCTTTTGAATCTTGTAAGACTGCAAAACTCCCAGTGTGAAGATTATTTTTAAAATATGAAAAGATCAACATTGCAGGTCTTAGAATGGATTACATATCCTAAAGTCAGTGGTTAAGAGCACTGATTGCTCTTCCAGAGGATTTAAGATCAATTCCCAGCAACCACATGGTGGCTCAAAACCATCTGTAATGGGATCTGATGCCCTCTTCTGGTGTGTCTGGACACAGTGACAATGTACTCACATATATTAAATAAAACAAAATAAATAAATAAATAAATAAATCTTTTTTTTAAAGGGCTGTATGATTTATAATTCAATGACCAAATGACAAATATGTGCCATATCTGCTATCAGCAGAGAAATGAGAGATAGCATTCAGTTGACCTAATTCAGTGTTTCAATGGACTCAGTTCTGAGAGTTTGTTGAAATAACATGCACTTTTATGGAGAAAAGCAGATATGAGACAGGTTTGAAAGTTCAGTATGTATGTTCTGAAGTTGAGTTGTGGATGAGCCAGGAGACTCCAGTAGGAAAAGCAACCCTCTGTATCTATGAGGAGAAAAGCAGAACTCCACAGCCTGTGCTGTTTCTTAGCAGTAACAGCCATGGGGTCAAAATATGAGAACGAGTCCCCAAATACAATCCAGAGCAGACTCCACACCGTCTTCATCCTCGTCCTAGCTTCTTTCTTGGTCTGCCTTATTTAGCTTGAAATGCAGGAGTTTCAAGTAGAGTTACTTGCGAGAAAACCCCAAGTCCATCTGTAAGCACACCTACTTGAGAGGATGGATAGTGGAGACACAATTGCTCTGGATGCTGGTTGTTGGGGGATTGTCTCAGAGAAGGCCCTGAGAAGTGCTGCAAATAAGAGATATGCAGGAGAAAAAAGATGAACGGGGTTAGTCCCCAGGAATGCTTGGATTTCTCCGGAACATCCAGAGTGGCTATAACTTCTTCTTTTTGCAAAGAAAATCAGCACCTGAGAAAGCTGCCGTGCACAATGTGTAAATCGTCTTCGTCTGTTTGCACCGAGGACTACACCGACCTACCACAAGAGACATAAAACCCATGGATTTTTTTATTCCTTGGATGTGGAACACAAGCCCTGAATAAGCAAGACTGCAGTCTTTCACAACCAGCTATATTTTTATTGATTTTCATGTGTTACTTGAGTCTTGTTAAGAGAGGCACAGCCAGCCTGCCAAAGCAAACAGAAAGCGCATGTCTGCCATCTGTGCTCTCTGTTATGAAGGTAACGCCTATTGAAGGAATTTGAAAGGCAAGGGTGCCAGGAGGGCGGGAGTGGGGGGTGGGGGGAAGGTACAGAATGATCTATAGCCTCAAGAACAAATGATACTCTATTTTCTTTCTAATTTCTACTTTTCCCCTATGGAAATTCATCCCTTTGGGAGGGGAGGATGTATAACATGATATAAGATATCTTAGGGTTTTTTAGGGGGTGGGGCTTGATTGTGTGGAGTTTTGTTGTTGTTGTTATTCTTGTCCATTTGTTTTTTCAAGACAGGCTTTATCTGTGTAGCCTTGGCTGTCCTCGAACTTGCTTTGTACACCAGACTAACCTCAAACTTACAGAAATTCAGCTGCATCTGCCTCCCGAGTTGCTGGAGCTAAAAGGACAATTCCCTGCAGTATAAGATATCTCTCGCGATTTGAGTGTTGTGGTTTAGGACTTAGTGTTAGCTAGTCCCTGTCTCCGGTAGCCGTAGTCCTAACAAAATTATATGGAAATGGTTAAGTTTCTTTTAATGTAGCTTTCCTTTAAAGAGACAGTATAAAAATCAACAATTAGCAGAGATGTAATGAACATTTCACTGAAATCAGTTTACATTTCTGTACATGATAAAACAGAATCCCTTGGTTGATCACCCTTCATTATTTCAGAAGAAATTGGGGTCTGCATTTCAAGAATCTTATGTAAGCCAGTCTGAATGTGGGATTCCCCTGTCTCCATCATGTTAATCCTACCTACTCTCTTTACTCCTGTGTGTGCTATGCAATATGGATCATGTTTTCATACAAAAGTCTAAAATATGTTGAGGCTTTGAACGTAACTCATCTTAGAAGAGTCTACACATCTCCAACGCCTAAACTGTCCTCCATTTTTAATGATTCAGACATTGTTACAATTGTCAGGTTTTTGTATATTGTGTCTCTAGATCCTGAGAATCAATCTTTTTCTCTAGAAAAAAAGGAAGAACCATTTTAAGGTTAAAAAATTTTTAATTTAATCTGGTTTTTACAACAGAAAGCAATACAGACATAGTAGAATCTGTCCAAATTTTTATGAAATAAGAGCCAAACACAGTTGACAGCAGTATCTGGCAGGAAACAATTGATTTATTCATATTTATTAATGATTTGCTGACAGTAATTTTGTTTATATTTATTTCATTTGAAATTGAATTCATCATCAATAACAGATTTCCCCAGAAACAATGGCTTAAACTCAACCATGTTTTTTCCTCATTTACACAATGTTCAAAGTATTTGTAATAAAATGCATTGTTAAAAAGTAACATGTAGTAACTAAATTTATGATTTTTTAAATGTCAGTAGCCTAAACTAGAATTTCAATTAAAAATATTAAATAAGAGACAATGAAGTGACTCAGCCAGCAGAGCCAGTTGTCACCAATCCTTAAGACCTGGTGCGTATACGGTGGAAGAAAAGAACTGATTCCCGTAAGTAGTCCTCTGACCTCCACATACAAGATGTGAGCCTCCTGTTCACCTACACACAGTAAATAAACATAAAAAATAAAATAAAAATTGCATTAATTGTTTAAGTAGAGATATTAATCAAATTGAAGGGAAACACCTACTGAGCACATTCCTCTTTAATGACTGTGATCTTTTGTAAAGTTGCAAAAAGCATACAAGAGTATATAATTGATGTGATAATTACACCAAAAAATATTAGTTGCACACAGTGAGCCCTTGTATGTGCCAGCAGCTCTACTTACACTTTGGTTCAGTTATCCCCACAGTCATTTGAAGGAGTTATAATTTTAGTTAGCCCTGAAAGTGAAAATTTCTGGTTTCTTTGGAAAGTCAGTTATGTCGAATGTTTTGCTGGGGCATACAGGTGAAAGGCTGTTTTGCTATAGCAAACACTCAAAAGGACCCATGATGGTGTTTAGAAAGAATATAAATATGAGCTCACAGACAGTGGGAGCTCAAGCTTTGGTTCGCTTTGCTCCACCTCACTGCTCTTCACTGAGGCACACATGTGTTGGTTTACCTTACATTGTGTTGCTGAGCTTCACTTGTGGTGACTTCATAGAGAGAAACTCACCGAAGAACTCCTTGTGAGGTTCCCGTGACTTCTTGCCACTTCTGCGGACTCATGCCAGTTGGCAAGCCTCACAGTTTCTTCTAGATTGAACTGCCCTTGCTGATTCCTGTGTGGTGTCTGCCAAGTGGACTGGACTGCGGCTGCTGATTCATGTGTAGTGTTTGCTAGTGGACTATACTGAGAACAATAAATATTGGAATCACCCCCAAAGAACTATTTCTAAACAGCTTCATTTCCCCTGTATCCTAATAACCTTTTTTTCCCACTACCTCTGGTGGGTGGTGGGCTAGAGAGGAAGTTGAACCCTTATTAAACTAGGTTGAATATACATATACACATATATATGCCTACTTAACCCCATTGTCTACATGATAAGGAGGTGAAGCACAGAGTTATGTCATTTACCGGAAGACCTGAATTTAAAAGCAAAGCTAGGAATTAAACTCAAGCTCTTGGGACACAGAGCCCAGGGTTAGCCTCCATATCACAGTGATAAAAACTTCAATGTCATAGTACCCATTTGTCAAATGTTTCCATTTGTCAACTCTTTTCCAATGCTAAAACAAGTCATTTTTAAAGTTCCAAGAGAACTTTTTTTTTTTTTTTTAATCTGAGCTGTCAAAAAGAAGTCCTTAAGATAAAGAAAAGGCCACAGAGATAATGTGACGTTAAAACAGGACTATACTATATTCTGGCACATGCTTTGGAAATGCTGACATTAGTAAATGGAAAACGCCAGCTACAGTGTGCTATCTTCCTAAAAACACATAAGCAATGATATGGGCTTGACTCAAACTCAATCACTTGATAAACCAATAAGCCCATGCAGGCTTTATGTACAGTGATAGAGAAACATATTAAGATCTTTTCTCTATTTTAGAAACAAAAACTAATTTGTTGTGATATTAGCATATTTCAGATTCTTGCTAGGATGCAAAGATCAAAAGCCACCATTCTTCTCCTCCAGGACTCACAGGGTAATGGACAAGAAACCTACTGATGGGAAATCGCACAGCTTTGGGGCTGTCTGACATTATGAAACTACAGGCAAAACACACTGGGAATCAGTGAGACTTTTGTGGTGGGATAATGGCTTTCTTAAGAAGTTGAGTAGTCATGAGTAATGCCCTGGGGCCTAAATCACCACAGGATGCCTCAGCAGTTCTGAGTTGATTAACAAGGTCATGGAAGAGAACGGGATGGCAGGACTAGGCGAAAGCATTGACTCTATAGAAACAGACCCCCAAAGAGCTTATGCTTTCCATTCTGTGGAGGGTAATGCGGTCACAATAATGCTGTATTTATTATTCTATTTTCAGTCATATGTCTTTGTGGGTATGCACATGTGTGCACGCAGGTGTTGGGAAAGTGAGAGGCATGAGATGCCCGCTGTATCTGGAGTTATAGGATGGTGTGAGCCATCCAGCGTGGTAATGAGAATCAAACTCTGTTCCTCTACAAGAGCAATACCTTCTCTTAAATGACTGCTGAGCCATCTCTCCAGCCCTAAGAATGCTTTAATCCAGAAAAGAATCCTTTAGATTTAGTTGTCAGTTTCACTAGGCGTGTCACTTAACTACCTGTAGCCTAGGTTTCCTTATTTTTGAGATTTGTTGAGACAAGCTTGGGGTGGGTTCTTTGGAAGGCTCTTCATGACTGAAAGAGTTAGAAAATAACTGAAGCCAAGAAACTTTTCTCTTTCTGAAGTAATCCTTAAATGTTGAGGCCAGGCTGATCTTTCTTTATGGAATCTTATTCAGCTACTGCTCAGCATGTGTGAACCAAGGGTGAGCTGCAGAAGAGGGGAGGGGAGTGGAGGAGAGAGGGAAAGGCGGGATCAATAAGAATGTCTGTTGCAGAGGCAGGGGGAAGGGGGTAGGGAGCAGGTGAAGAACAATGAGATGCTGGTGTTCACTGATGAGAAAGAAATCATATAAAAATCATATAAAATACAAACAAACAAACAAACAAACAAATCTTCATTATGATGAAAACATTGAATCACCACAAAGTGTTGCTATCACAGCTCACCCTTCACTCATCCCCTCCCACCAACCCCCACAAGTTGGCTATTCTGGAGATTCTTCTGTTCAGTTTTTCATCCAGACTAATCTTTCTTCTTGTTCCAATAGCATCAGAAAATAATCGATCACAGGCCTCAGTCGGCAGAATGTGTGTGAAATTCTTCTATGGTTTCTTTTTCTGCTGTTACTGCTTGACAAGATGATGTAAACATTCATCTTGAAGTCTATCTCCATCCTTCAGGGCAAGTCTTCAACAATGCTGAGAGTTATGGATGCTCCAGCCAAGGCCCCTTTACCTTACAAATGCATGCTCAGAACCATCAAAGAACAGCTTTGCTTTCTTACATAAGTGTACATCTCAGCCCACACCTCTCACAAGGACCTATCAGGCTGCTCTCTCCCAACCTGATTTGGCTTAGAAGAGACAGCAGTGACTCATTATGTTGGGAACAAACACTTGAAGATCTGAACTGACATTCTCTCTAAACAAGTCAAATCATTGTAAGTCAAGTGTGGATTGTCTGGACCACAGTTTACACCCCTTGTCAGTACCACTTTCTCTGTAGTTTTCTTAGTGAGTTTACTGGAATGTAGTAGCAGCCATTGATTTTCAAAATTGTATCTTGATTTGTTCAATTTTAGTGAAATGACTAAGGTTTTCTGAAGTAAAATGCTACTTTTACTAAAATTGGCAAAATAAATTCTTCTTTAATCTCCATAATATATTTCAATGCATAACATAGGCATGGTACATTTAGTGGAAACATATGCCTATACATGATAAAATCATTGAGATGTTATGCATATTCCCATTTTTTCTAGAGCTTATAATTGTATCTGTAGAGATAGGGAAACAAACCAGAGTGCTTGTGGCTGAGTGTGTGTGTATGGATATACTTTTGTCACAGATTCTCAAAATCCATAATACAAGATGCATAAAATGTTGCTTATGCCTTGTACAAATCATGTTTCGCTGGATTTGAGATTCATCACACAGTGGCTCTCTGTTTTCATCAGAGCAATGGCTGTCTGGTCTTGAACTGGATATACAGATTCACAGCCATCTGTACCCTGCCTTGATCCATAGCCTTCTATTATTTTAGACATTTGGCAGGATGTGGGCCAAGTAGCATCAATCATTCTGTTTGTACTGAGTCCCCAGGAAGAGGCTATATTTGTTTTCCTGACTCTGAAGTTGACAGGTGCCACTTAACAAAAGATGTCTAACATGTTCTGCATTTAGTTTTAAAGTTTGGTGAAATACCTTAACTTTTCATACTCAGACACCGCAGAACATGTTAGACCACTCCCATATCAATAGGAAACCTTCTGAATAAGGAAGGATTTAATAAATACAAAAGGATTTATATTTTACTCCATAGGTGAGCACATTATTCTTATTAGCATGTGATTTAAGGGCCACACAGATTGTTCTGATTGAATGGGTCCCACTGTGATTTCTCACACCAAGTTCCCCTCATGGCTGGGCACAAGGTTTTTTAATATCTTATGATGAACACTTACATAAGTTAAAATTTTACACACTGACATTATTACTTCACACCCAAACTAAAATCCGCAAATAACTTTAGTGAATTCTTGCTTTCCTTCAAATAAATAAGATTTTCACAAAAGATATTAAATCTAATTACTTCCACTGTATGCTTAACCTGGCAATTATTAATAGGCAACACGTGTAGTCCAAATAATTTTCCAAAATAGGAACCCCAGTTGTTATGTTTATAACGTGATGGGGCCTCTGAATTCCACAAACTCTAACCTGAGAAATTTCCAACCAGAGTGTGTTGTAATCAAACTTGCCACACAATGAATAAAGTTGAGGCAACATCAAAAAAACTGGAAAAGTGGAGCTGGAAAGATGACTCAACAATTAAGAGCCCTTGCTGCTCTTCCAGAGGACATGGATTCAGTTCCCAGCACCCATACAGTGGCTCACAACACCCTCTCCTGGCCTCCTCAGGCACCAGAAAACTCATGCAACACACATGCAACAAAATGCGTCTACACATTAAATAATGTTAACATTGAAAAAAAAAACTCTTTAAAAAATAGAGTAGATAAAGAATTCTCAGTCACAGCAAAAGAGATACATTTTATGGAAGTAAAATTCCAAACCGGATGAATGTGATGGGGGTAGGGGGAGGCGTCACTTTTCTTGTGTCCACCTGAACACAAGAGTAGAGAGAGGATTCTAGCAAAGCAAGGCACAAGGCCAGCCAGAGGTATGTCGGGTGGACATAGAGATCATGACAGGGTAGCATGGAGAAACAGGAAGCACACATTTGGGGCCTAGTGACCGTCAGAGGTGCATGGGCAGCCTCATCAGAGATCTTCTTCACTTGCGCAGGTCCTAAGGACACACAAGCACATTGCGTGGCCAAATTGTACAGCTAGATCTTAAAGTAACTTTTATCTGAGCAATGTGTCACGATCAGTTTAAAGACCTAAGTCAGGGACCATTTTTCTATCTCACTTAGGATTTGCATATTTTAGGGACACCTTCTCTTCAGGGCTTGGGGTATGATGTGTGCCATTGGGGGGAAAATTCATTTACAGGCTCTTACTACAACTCTAGTAATAATAACCCTCTTGGCTTCTCTTCCTTATCATCCATTTGCTTTTCAATTCTCTGTAACAAGTTTTAGCCTGACCACCACACAACTTTTGAGGGGAAGTGTGTATGCCATCAGTTAGCATGTTTTTCTCACAACCCTTAAGCAGACAACAAAATAGTCCCACAAACAAAGAACAAATTATGTTTGTAGTTCCTGGCAGATATACTCAGTTTTCTCTTGACCAGTACCTCCTCCAGAAAGAAATCTGGTTTTGTTGTCATGGCTTCAACTATTTTTCCTCAGGTAACCACAGCCAAAAGTCTACTGACTCTTGACCAAACTGTCCTTCTCCAAGGTCCTCAGTGACTGGACAAAGTCCACCACCAGATCATTGTACTAGCTCATGGTCTTTCTGTTGCCCGAGGCACTGCTGCGATTTCACTGTTTTCAAATTCAATAACCTTCACTTCTGGGTGTAGTTAAACTGCCTGGTCTCTGTGTGTCTTCATGTCATTCCTTCTCAGTTTTATTAATGAACAATTTTATCTTCTGATAATGCTAAGGAGTTAACATTACATCTTTCATATCACTTTATGCAATGAATTTAAGTGTATTGAATATTGCTATATGTCTACTAGCCACATGGACCAGTATCTAACCATGTTATGCATCCCCAAACTAAATAAGTCATCTTTTTCTGCTCTGTTAATTTCTCTATGTTATTTTGTCACACTGACTTTCATTCCCACACTGATGTATTTTCTTCAGTATTCTCTCCATCCTATCCCATCTCACATCCAAGCATTATTCATCCTAACTTTCTTCACCTTCACCCACACTTTTAGGGCTCAGGTACCTGAAATAAAGCAGCTCTACTGCAGAAGCTACTGATTTTCTTACAGTCAGATATGCAAGTCAATTCTGTCATTTGCAGACATTTTCAAGTTATTTGCTGTTCTCAAAGCCTATATCACTCTGCGGCCAATCAACATTTCTATGATTTTGTACCCTGAAACACTGTGTCAGTATTTGTCCCTTATTTGTATTCATACTGCATTTGTACAAAATTATTTCTTGACTACACATCCTATGTACTTTTAATTTTACCCATTCTTATTGGCACATTAGTTCTGATTGGTTCATAGATTCTAAATCTCATACCATGTGTCTTTCTGTGAAGTCTTTCCTGACTTTTTATCATCCCCTACTAAGGCTCCGGAAGCATCTTTGAACACACAAAATCCCAAGACTATTGGCCTCAGGATTGTAGCCATTTTGGCAGTAGAGACTTGCTTTTGTTAATCTTCCTTGGCTTTTGCACAGAGCTGGCCGGGAGAACATTAAGTCTAAGTGGATACTGTCCAGTGAACAAGGCAAACATCACCTGAACCTTGAGAATATTGGAGTAACAGTTTTCAGGTAAAATGATTTTAGGTAGTATGATATTTAAAATTCCTAAAATAAGTCAGTAATTTAATGCATAATAAATAGAATATTGTGTGCTGAGATCTAGGCTGCTTCAGAGCCTACTGAGCAGACAGAGTCCTCCTGCATGGGCCAATCTTCTTAAAAGGAAGACAAATGAACTTGCGATTCATTTGCCAAGTTCACCAGATAATTACTCGAAGTGTCGGGGAAATATTTCACTTTCCAATTCTTACTATCTCCGCCTGTAAAATACTCATAGTTTAAGGCGTAAGACAGCCAAATGAAAAACTATTTCTAAAGTGATTTTTTTCCGTAGTGTCTGAAAGATGATACAAGTGAGAAATATGAGATAATACAATGTTTAAGTATAGATCTATTCCAAGGGATTTTCACCATCCATCAATAAGAGAATTTGGGTTTGGATTGGAATCACACAATCCAGTTTGAAAGTCAAGACAAACAAATGTGGCGTTCGTTTTTTATCCTAAGGCCTAAGAGCAAAGAGCTCATCAGTTAGCCAATTGGGCTAAAAAGAAATTCACGTGATCTAGTACTCCTTTCCTCTCATTGTCCTAATGGATTAGATGGAACATGGCAGGAGCTTTAGGAACCAAAAAGCATGGCTAAGGATATATTTTCCATGTGAACGCTGACTCCCTTGAAGAATTTCTTTGTGGAGTTAGGAAAGTTCTAGAGTAGACAGTGCTCTCTGATCACCGTAGGAAGACATGCTGGCTGCCAGGCAGGCCACACTTTGCTCTGGGATTTTTTCTACTTCTAGTTGGAGTGCTAGTGCTTAGCTTTTCTGGCCAGTTAATGGCAGCCCTAGTTGATACTCACTTCTTTGTTGATGAAATGAGCACTGGAGATTCTGATGGGTGGTATGTACTATTAAAGCCAGCTTGTTCCAGACACACCTTATTGTTTTAACTGTGTTTATTGGCCGAGTGCTTTATGGCCACTTTTGTTTTCTTTACAGCAACCATCTGTAGCTAAAAAATGAATTTGCAGTTTTCCAATCCAAAAGTACCCTTGTGACTATTAAGTAAGAAATACAAGCTTGTGTTCTGTCCTGACTGCAGAGTCAATCACACCTAAACAACTACAAAATATAATATTTATAACTTACATTTGAAGAAAAACCTACAGGTCTCTATTTTCCTACAAACTCCCCCCCACCCCAACTCTTTTTTTTTTTTTTTTTTTGCAGGATTCTAACTTTTCCATAAAATTACTTCCAGTTCGTGGAATTATCTTTACATGAATATTTTTATGAAGCTTAATGGATTCAAAATGTATACAAGTAATAGATAAAGTGTTTGAAAACCTGATATCTATGTTTATAGAAACTTGGGTATTGCCACAGTATGGTGCATGCTAGCCAATATTTACTTTCAAAACAGAAGAGAATTAAGAATGGGGCAAAATAAATACTGTAATGTAGTTAATATTTAGAAAATGTTAGTGCATGCAACATTAAGATCACTGGGGCAAGGTAAACTCAGATTGTTAAAATGTTATAAATATGTTACTATAGACTATAAAATCCTGAAATGTGAAGGTGAAATTAATTTAAGTTGAGGCTTTGGCTAAGCCCCCATTCACTTTTCCATAATAAAACAAACCTGGTCTCACAATACTCAGAAGAACTGGAAACTATTGTGAAATCATTTGTGATCAATAGATCTGCAGGCATTAAAGTTGTAGTCACTAGCTGCGCAGTGGTTCCAACCAGTGAATGTCTGTGTGGCATGTCTAATCAGACGGTCTGCTTGTTAGTTCCAGCTCTGTCTTTTACTAGTCAGAAAATATTGGACATGTTATTTAATTTTTAAAGCTATTATTTAATTAGTCTTTAAAGCAGAGGACAGTAGCAATGTCTTACAGGTTCCTATGTTGATATCATATGCATATGTATCTTGTGCAGATACCCACAGAACGTAGTCAGCCTCCTTGTTAATATTCTAAGTTTTATACTTTTTGATACATAAGCTGTTTGTGTTATTAAATTTAAAATATTGAGAGATATATTTATATTGCTATATTTAAATGGATTTCTATTGGTAGCATAATGGTTAAAAACATATTATTTCATGTGTGGATCTTTTATTTGCATCTATAACTGTGCACTGCATACAGGCCTCCTGCCCACACAGGCCAGAAGGCATCATCTGATCCCTAGAACTGGAGTTACAGATCGTTGTAAGGGCTACATGGGTGCCCAGGATCGAACTGAGATTCTCTGGAAGGGCAGCAATGCTCTTAATTGCTGAGTCATAGCCCCAGGGAAGCAGAAATTTTGATCTGGCCTTCTATTCAATCTGCCTTTTGAATGATGGTCTTTACTTTTAAACTGGTATATTTAAACTATTATATTTGAAGTGATCACATTCATGTTATTATTTAAATTGTTTAAAAGTCAAATATCTTTCTACCTGTTTCCTATCTTTACATTTGCTTCTTTCTTTCTTTCTTTCTTTCTTTCTTTCTTTCTTTCTTTCCTTTCTTCCTTCCTTCCTTCCTTCCATCTGTCCTTTCCTTCCTTCTTTCTTTCCCTTGTCTGCCTCTATTAGTGTCATAATTTCATTTTATTTCCTGTGAGAAGTTAAAATTTCATCTCCTTTTACAAAGTCTTTGGTGACTCTCATAGGCTTTACAATACAAAATCTAAATTGATCTGAATTAACGTCCAGTAATATTATTCTGCTCCATATGTATGTAAATGTCTCGAGTAGAATGCACCCGGGTAGTCTTACCTGATATTTTATCTATTCTTGTCATAGAACTTACTTTTATGCAAGCTGATTACACATTACATTTTATCTCACCTTTATTCACTCTAGTGTCCTCTCCCTCCTTGCTTCTCTCCCTGTTTGCTTCCCTCCCTCCTGAGCTTCCTTCCTTTTTTTCAGCCTTCTTCATTGTTGATGTTGACTTTTTTTATTTTTGAGAGTCTTACCAGGTAGCCCAGGCTGGCCTCAGTTTCATGATATTCCTGCCTCAACCTCCTTAGTACTGGGATTACAGCATGGCTGCAAGTTTCTGACTGGCATTCAGTGTCATCTGCCTACGCAACTTCCCTTAACACATCACAGGAGGATGTTCAGCAATGAATTGCTTCTGCACTGTTTGTGTGAGGAACTTTTTCTTTCTCTTTCACTCCTCTTTTCCTAGCTATGGATTTCTTGCTAGACAGGCCGCCTAATGAAGCCCACAGATCCAGGATTTAGTGAGGCTCCTACATTGACTTTCCGTTTGGTTGTTTCTCATAGGCACTCTGTCGTGAAAGCTGTATTTCTTTTTCTACCTTCTTTTTGCCTGGTGGTTACCCTCCACATCTTCTAGCTTCACACTTCAGTGTTTTAATTGTGTGTGTGTGTGTGTGTGTGTGTGTGTGTGCTCGCGCTTGCACACACATGCTCATGCATCTGTCCTTCTTGGGGCCTGTGACCATTTTTTTTATTTGTGATTTCCTCTCCCTGAATAATTTTATAAAAAACGAAATTTTAAATATTATTTCTGTTCTGCTTTCTCCTTCTTCTCATTGGATTTCAATTGCACATGTGCTATTGCCCTTTGAAATCCTTGCATACTATTGTCTGTCCTGTTTCTTATTCCTTTTTTTTTTCTGTTTCAGCTCATGTAGTTTTCTACTGCTCTTGCATTGAATTCACAATTCCTTTCTCTGGCCGTGCTGACTCTACTTATGACTCTGGAGGCTTTACCTATGTAGTTATCTGCTCTTTTAGAATATCCATTCAATTACTCAATGTCCATTCCTCTTTTAAAAAATAATTAATTAACTGTGTGTGTATGTGTGTGCACACACCAAGACACACATGTGGAAGTGAGAGGACTAATGTGCTGGAGTTGGTTCTCTCCTCTTACTATGTATGTCCCAGACTGAGCTCAAATCATCAACCTTGGTAGCAAGTGCCTTTACGTCCTGAGTCATCTCCTTAACCCTACACCTCACATTTGAAGTAATCTGATCTTACATGCTATGCTGACCCATTAGAAGAAATAAGCTCCATTTTCTAGCACAATCTGGTTTCATCTAGCCAGGAACAGGGTTGAATTTGGCCTTAGTATTTTGTGTTACCTCGTGGCTGCCCCGTATGCTGGCTTGATAGTTTTATCAATTTTATTTCCCTCCTTGGTTTGGAGACTCTCCTACTGCTCCCCCCAGTACTCCACACTGCCACCTTTGCTGGAATGGGAGAGAGAATCTGTGTTGACATTTTTGGTATGCCAAAGTTGCTCTGGTGCAGCTGTGTTGCCTTTCCAGTGAGAGGAGCTCCTGTCTGACCGAGAGACAATCTGTCCCCCAGAGGAAGGCTCCTGTTCTCATTCCCTTGTTCTATTTTTTCCATTTTTTGCTGTCAGGTACTTTTTATTAAGTGGCTCTCCACCATTGTCCTTAAGTGGCAGTTTTCTTGTCTTTGAACCTTTCTGGTAGTGGACTGGGGGAGTTGTACCGAGCTTGGCTAGTGGCTGCTGCTCCCTCTCTCTGGCCATATCATCCCAGTGAGCATTCTCAGGACTCAGAGTTGGGCACTTTCACACCAACTAGCCTATGCTTTGCCTCTGAGCATCCTGGCTCAGGTTCCTTTCCATTGCATATGCATCTTGAAGCATCTGTCATTGGTAGGCAAGGGCTCAGGTTTCATTGATCTATTTGGGCATCTATCTCACTAGACGTTTGGAATTGCTTGTGGTCCTAACACTTTGCTAGATAACTTTCTATATTCATTCTGATTTTGGCAATACTGGTTTCTTATAAACTGGTATTATACCAGATACCTTCCAAACATCAATCTATGTAAATCTCAAGTAATGCTGTCACCAATGTTATACCAATATATATATATATATATATATATATATATATATATATATATGTTATACCAATATATATAGATGAATATTTCCATCTCAGCTGTGTTGAATACTTCAAATCAGAAAAGTAGAATTAGATAGATATGGGATTTGAATCCAAATCCCCAATTCCTACTCATACAATATAGATTCTTTCTTGATCATGTTTTCTCTCTATTATCATTTATTTTTGTTCTCGGATGATTCTTTCTCATTCCAAAATTAAGAAATTCTCCCATGGCATTATCTTTCTTCCCTTTAAACTCTCTTACTCCCCAGGATTAAACTATGACACCCCTGTGTGTCATCTCTTACCATAAAGACTATGAAAGGAGGCACATTATATAGCAGTTTTAGAGGTCTCAATAAAAGATCAATTGGCCTTGTTTCTTTGTGCTAGAGTATGCACATAGCACAAGTACGCAGTCAAGGAAAACAACTGCTTTACACAGGAAGAAAAAAAAGTGGGTGCCCCTATTTTCCCCATATATTGAAGATTCTACCCTCTCTCTATGAAGCCAAGATGGGGACCATGCTACTGACAATGGGCCTTCATGGAGATTTTAGTTGTAGACTATAGTACACTGCTATGATCATTTTCTCTAACTTCAAAACTTCAGAACATCACCTCCCCATCATCTTTCCCTCATACAACACTGAAAGTACTAAGATAATCAGAGCACACAATTCACACATCCATCCACTTCTCTACACCCCCTTATATCTCATTAGTCACATTCCTTACTGGTCCCTTCATCCTTCAGATCTCTAACCACTGAAGTTTTTCTCTGCCTTGATGCTCTGGACCTCTATTGTTGAGTCCCAATCTTCTCTCTGAACTTGTGCATCACTTGATTTGTGCCACTGCTTCTTCTGTGTGTAATATGTATTTCAAATTATCAGCTGAAAATGGTGCCCAGTGTAGCCCACTATAAAACCCATCTTCTCCAACCTCGCAAACATGAATGTCATCTCATTGCCCAGACCTTAAAGCCATGCATCAGCCCTTGCTTATTCTTATATCTAACAATTAATCAGTTCATTTATTTACAGCTTTAAAATGTGTTTAGAATCCAGGCTATGTACATCTCTCATATTGAATATTATAACTCCTTCTTGAGGTAGTGTCACGTGACATGCTACATGTAAAAGAACATGACTTTCACTTGCTTTATGACCTCCTCTTACTATTGCCAGATGTCTTTGGGAATGATATTCCATAATGAAATTTTGACTAATGAGATGTAAACATAGATTTTCTGTAAATTTAGGAGAAACATATCTGTGGAGCTGGGGATGCACAGAATGATGGAAGGAATGAAAGAAAGGAGACTCTCTCTATATGGGAAATAATGAGAAACCCATTGAAAACCTAAGAGCCAACGTTGGTCTTCACCTTGTCATTGATCATAACATCCATTTTGTATGTATTATGTAATCTGATTTTGGGTCAACTTTGAGCACGTAAAAAAGGTGAGTACTCCCTAACTTTCTGTGAAGAAAGAAAAGAAGGAGAGCAAGTAGCATTTATTAAAGACCCCAGGATATTCTTTGGCCTTCTTAGTTTACTTTGCTTAACAAGGTCTTTATCCATACATTTGTAAAGATTAAAAAACATTTTAATTGCATTTTTTCTGTGTATGAATGTACTTGTGAATGCATGTGCATATGCAGACCAGAAAGCGATACTGAATCCCTGGGAGCTGAAGGCCAAGGTGATTGTGAGTTCCTCAATATGGATGCTGAGAATTAACCCCAGTCATCTCCAAGAGTGGTATATACTTTCAACTACCAATTATCTCTCTAACCCCTGTTACCCATAATTTATGGGTGTGTTGTGATCATCATGAGAAGGCTAAGGGAGGGTCCCAACATGATGATGGAATGGGCTTCAGTTCCTCTCCCATGACTCTGAGCTTTATATAGCATGATGGGACACTTTTCGTAGACTGAATTAGTTCTAACAAATTCTGACATGGTTTTGCCCCACAGAAATGCACTTTCTACCTATCAGTATGCCAGGACTCCACAGTGATGCCAAGACATGTCAGTTATAGTAGAGAACAGTGACATGCATTTTGTTATCACCAATTACATGAACTTAGTAGTTCAAACGACAGAATTTGTTCTTCTTACAGTTTTAGAAAGTCCAAAAGTAGGTGCTGGCAGATCTACGTTTTTGATTGTTTGTTTTTTCCCTTAAAGGACACCGGTTCCATTCATGAGAGTTCTATCGTTGTTAATTAATCACCTTTTAATGATCCCACCTAATACTGTCACACTGGCATATGAATTAGCCATACACTATCTGATTTCTGAGAAGGCACAAATGCTCAGATCACAGAATGTTCAACAAAGGCTAATTACCTACTTCTAACGTTTATACAAGGACGTGGTTGACTATTAGAAGTAAGCATTTGAATATGTGGAATGCTTATATATTTAAAGCATTTGAAATACGTAACTATATATAAAGCATATCTAGAAATGGCTCCTTCAGCTATCCAGTATTTACGGTAAATGTTTGAATTAAGCGTGTTTTGGGTTGCTAGTTTGTATTATAAGCCTGTGGACCAATTTCCCTCCTAATGGTTGTACAATAATCCCAAGAAAAAAGGAGAGCATAGCTTTCAGGTAATGGTACTTGGTATGGCTCATCTAGTGGAAAAGCATGAGCTGGGTGAGCCACTGCATGCATTGTACCCATGGGTGCACCATAGCAAGGCCCAGGTCCTTGGGCTGTCTTTGCCTCACCTTCTAGCACACACAGTGAGCATCTACACGGGGTCCATTTGTTTGTAGTGGCAGCAAAGCAGCAATCTCTCCACTGAATATAGTTTTAATTTGCACACTGGATGTGATCTCCAACTTCCATGAAAGTAAGTTCAGGTAACACCTTTTCATAATGAAACGTGATTCGTATTAAAATGCTATCAACCTGTATATACTTAAAAAATTATAACAGAATCAAATCTAATTACTTTTTTTTTTTTTTTTTTTTTTTTTGGTTTCTATCTCCATACTTGGAATTTTTGAAAAAACTGTAAATGTTAAGGCTAAAGGGGAAATTTCATTTGGCAGCATTAGGGCGCAGGGACCATACTGGGGAAATATTCATTAATGTTCAGTAATCTAAGAATCCTCAGTGTCTAATTATCAAAGTGAGTTTAATTACCACAGGCACCCATTCATTTAATTGGCTGGAAACATAAGAAGAAATTAAATGATACCAATTCCAATTTGGCCCCAAAGTCTCATTCCATATTTATTTATCATTTGTATAAAAAAGGTGCTTGCTGCCAGCTCCACGTGCTGAAATAAGCTCCCCAAAGCACCACAGTAGTTGAGCATGCTCTGTCCGAACCAAGGACCCATTTAAAATGAGCGAGGCCCTGATTTTCACACATCACATATATTGTAAGTATTCTCTTGCTGTTTGAAATTGGCAGGATAATGGGTTTCATAACGAATTGCTGTAGGTCTAACTGATGCTTCTCAGAGGTACCATGACCTCGGAGTAGTGAAGAAAGTCACAGATGTCCCGCAGGGTCATGACCTTATACACATGCCTAGAAATCTTCTGTTTCCTTGCCCGGCGTCCTCTGAGCACCATTTGATGCTCCATGGTTCTTCTGGAGAAAGAAGCTTAGCTCATTGGCTGTCTTTGTAGAGAGGTCCTGCTGTTCTGCTTAGGAGTATATTCACTTCCAGGTAGGCTAATTGGACAGCCCTGTGCATGCCGGGAGGGAGGAGAGAGCTCGGCTAGCCTTTGTACCATCTCATCATTGCAAGTCTCACCACACTGGCTGCACCTGGCTTTCATCAACTTTCCACGAGAAGAGATTCTCTAAGGTAGGGAAGGAAGAAGCTTCTTAGATACTGGAGTAGGATGTCTCCCCCCATTTGAAAGGAACTCAAACAGCCTGACTGAAAGGACAGAGTCAATACAGGACACAACAAGACCAAGTTCTCAGCACAAAGGAGATTGATTTGCCCAGCGGGACAAAGGACATGGAATAAGAGACAAAAGATGAGGGACCGGGAGAAAGGAGCAAGGGGTAGAAAGGAAAGGACATTTGTCCCCGAGGACAAAGCACTGCCTCTGGATAGAGAGGAGACAGACAAAGCCCACGGGCAAATGGCAGTTTATAACAGTAAGAGAGGAACCCTGTGCTAGACTGAGGCATTTAATTTTGATTGCACGTGTTAATTAGGTGAGCCAAAGGGGGACTTTTGACTGATGGATTTCAATACTTGATTGGTGGTCAGCCTTAGGGGGAGAAAATTGTCAAATAAGGGAAGAGACTTTGAGGGCTGGCTTTAGGAATGTTACCTAATTGGTTTTAGAAAAGGAGGTTGGGGAGAAAGGTAAAAGGCCAAAACTGTCCACATCATGTTTCCCATGCTCTGGTCTGCTAGAGCCCTTCACTGAAAATGACAGCCAGCAATTCACTGTCATCCACAGTGAACCTCTAAGGAGACATGAAGGAGACCCTCTCAAGTAGACATTTTTCTTTATAACCTATTTATATTTTATCTACTGGTAAGTTCTCCCCACCCCTCATTTTCTCCTTCATGGCAAAGTCACCCAATACTCTTAATATTTACAATAGCTCTTCAGCAAATGTTCAAGAAATACCAACTGACCATGATTTATGTCATAAAGAATGAAAGAAATACTATTTTTATTACTATCATTATTACAAATACTTTCCAGACCTTTAATAGGATCCACAAGTTGTCAAAAGATCCCCGCTACTTAAATCAATAGAAAACCTGAGGGCCTCACCCCCTGCTGCTCTGTATGAGCACAGCCTTACAACTTTAGTTTCTGAGACCCCACGTTTGCTAGAACAAACTGCTACATCCTTATGAATTCTGGTGCTCACTTCATCTTCGGCTGGCAGATGATTTACACAGCACCGCAAAGGCAAAGGGGCAGTAACATTCTTTCTTTGCCACTTTCAAAACCTTGGCAGAATTTTTTTTTTCCTCTCGACATGGTCTGAGGGAAGAAGAATAAGGCTCCCTCAAACAGCTGGACTTTCCAACATGAATCTTGCTTAAACCTCAATCACAAATTATTTAACGTGCAGCTTGTTGCCAAAGGATGGAGCCAAGTTCTTCTCAGTATTGCTCAGGAGAGTAAGATTTAGCACAATGCCATCCCTAGCCCATCTCTGCCTTTAAGTAGAGCTCCAACACAGTAATTTATTTTGGATGGTAGACTATATGAATTCTAACATATTTCACTTGGAAGAGATGGGCTAGTACTTTAGCAGAAACTTAAAAATAGTAAAGATTTGTAACCTGTAAGCTTCATTTTTTTTAAAATACCTACTTTTAATAAGGGTTCTCAAATACTTTGGCAAGAGTGATACAAATTCGGAGAGGGAAAAGTAGAAATAGAACAGTAAAGGAATGCATGAATTCCATCGTCCTATTTCCATTGAGCAGCCTCATTGTTTACCTAAGAGTCAATGGTACCCATGGGGTATGGACAGTGATAAACGCCAGCAAAGCAGTTGTTTCTGTAGTGTCAGTGCATTCAGATTTCAAGCTTCATACATGTCCAGTAACAGAGGAAAGTGCAGGGGCATATTTAGGTGACATATCAAAATGTGGCACATTACATTAACCTTTAAGTTGGAAAATAAAGTAAATACGTTTTAACATGCCTTTTCCTACCTACTAAGTATGACAGCATCGTAAATGCTACCATTTCCAGTTAAATATATGTGCAGTCATTAGCCAAGCATATTGTACAAGGCTGTGCATTTTATATCCTGTTCTGTTCATGGTCAATTTCACATGGGCCTGTGTCAATAGTAATGTGATGGTTTATATATGCTTGGCCCAGGGAGTGGCATTATTAGGTGTGGCCTTGTTGGAGTAGGTGTGTCACTGTGGGCATGAGCTTAAGACCCTTATCCTAACTGCCTGAAAGTCAGTATTCTGCTAGCAAGCTTCAGATTAAGATGTAGAACTCTCAGCTCAGAGCTGCCGACGCTAAGGACATGGACAAAATGTGCCACCCCCCCCCCCCCATTCAGATCTCTCCAATCAAGTTCGCCGGTACTCCACTCTGATCCTCGCATGGCATCCAGCACCAAGCGCTACAGTTACTTAAAACCCCGGTCAGAGGAAGACAGGAGAATAGCAGCAGAGGAAAAGAAGAGACTAGATGAGTTGAAACGGATTGAGAGAGAACTGACAGAAGCTCAAGTGACAGCATTCTCAAGTGAGGCATCTCAGTGGGCTTGGTTTTCTGTAGTCGTTGAGGATGAATAAAGCTTTGTTGTGTGATGCTAAAAACAAAACAAAACCAAACCAACAAAAAACAAACAAAAAATGGAACTCAGCTTCTCCTGTACTATGCCTGTCTACACGATGCCATGTTCCCACCTTAATGATAACGGACTGCACCTCTGAACCTGTAAGCCCAGCCCCAATTAAATGTTGTCCTTTATAAGACTTGCCTTGGTCACGGTGTCTGCTCACAGCAGTAAAACCCTAACTAAGACAAGTAATAATAGTAATTATTGGATGTTAGCAGGTCCTAAGCACTTTAGTATATCTTCTGTGAGCACTCACAGAATAATCAACTTTTAGTGGGTGTTTTCATTGTACATTCGAAAGGTTAATATCTTCTACTTATAAAGCTGGATTGTATCTGTCTTTGAGGTTATGCAGGTACTTTACTATGTAAAATTAGAAGACCTGCCACACAAAGAACAAAACTCACTATGTAGTTTTGCATTGAGCCCCTCCTCTCCTCTCTTTGTCAGCTTATTGACGTAGGAAAGCAGTGTGTGGCCGTCCTCTCATCCCGTGGTGCTTGACTTTTCAATACTCTACCTGTGTTGCTGCTTAGGCTCACGTGTCAACTTCATGATGCCATGGTACCCAGAATTTGAGCAAACAAGATTCTAGATGTTTCTGCGGAGATTTCATTTTAGATATGAAAGAGAGCAAATTACCTTCTATAATGTGCCAAGCATCATCCAATCATTCTAAGGGCTTGATAGAGCAAAAACTAATTTTTCTGAATGACAAGTAGTTCTGCGGTTCCTCCCGGGGCCAGCCTGCACTCTTCCAGACTCCTTGATCACAATGAGGCAGTTCCTTAAAATAAATCCCTCTCTCTCTTCCCCTCTCCAAATGTCTAACACACACACACACACACACACACACACACACACACACACACACACACCATGTTTTCCTGCTGAGTCCTTATGGACTTAACCAACAGCTTGCCAGCCAGAATGATGCACAGAGGCTAGAGAAGTGGTAAAGAATCAGGGTAGAGACTGGACACTTGCAAGGGTTTTGTTGCATTATCCTTGGAGCCTGGCAAACATTGAAATGCCTAGCCACTTCTCTTAAAACTGTCGCTCCCTCCCAGATTGATCATAGAGGCTGGCAGGCCTGCATGCTTTCAACAGCTGATGTATCTCTGTGTTGGGTGCCTGCATGTGATTCTTTCTGATATATTGACACTGTCCTCCAGCTTCTGCTGCTCTGGCCTTCCACCTATCTCTGTTAACTAGTCAACAGCACTGGGCTGAGATAGCATTCATGACTTTTAATCCTCAGCACATGGGCTGCTGTTGTACCCCTTGTCCAGAGAAAAGTTGCAACCTGTACCAGGAAGATGTTGCCTCTTGCCCTGCTCATAAAAACTGGCTATGTGTGTTTGTTCATCTCCAGTGACTGTGGAAATTCGACTCATGTCTCCTACCCGAGTGTTCTCTGGTTCCAAATAAAGCATATCCAGGTCTCAAATGGAATCTGCTGAAGTCCTGTCTCACCTGAAAGCTGATAGCCCATGCGTTGAGTGAACATGGAACCATACAAGGCAACTGCACAAAGCAAAAGAAATCTTTAGAGCTTATAGCAGTTATAGTGCTTGACTCTTTCTAAGCAATTCTCTTTTTACATGGTCCCTGTCCTTGCCTCCTTTTGCAGTTTTATGGCTTCAAAGAGTCTGAGAGTTCTCTAGTTGTGCAACTTACTCATTGCTCTTCGCTTTGTATTATGAATTTGACTTTCTATGCTGATATCTCCTTCTATGGTACAGATATCTCAGTGAAAAGAGATATGAAGTATCAGATATACAATTTTGCTACTGACTGTTTTACCGATAAACAGAAATCATGTCATTTCCATCTTGCATCAATCTCATGAGGCAGGTGCTTTACTATCACCAATTAATATATGTGGAAACTGAGGCAGAGATATTAAATCACCTACCCTGGGTCACTTGTTTACTATATGAGCTGAGCTGTAAATGTAAATGTCTGATTTGTAATCTTAGGCCTGATCCCAGTGTGTCATAATGCTGCACCATGCATATTTACCTGGCACTATACTAAAACAATGTAATTGACTTTCTTGTATCAAGTGTGTTCTAAGTTGTATGGCGTGTGTGTGTGTGTGTGTGTGTGTGTGTGTGTGTGTGTGGAGAGACAGAGAGAGAGAGAGAGAGAGAGAGAGAGAGAGAGAGAGAGAGAGAGAGAGAGAGAACAGGGTCTATAGAAATCAACTTCAGGATCATTCTTCAGGGTCCATGGCCTTACATTTGAGATGGGATGAACAGTCTGGGCTGACTGGCCAGGAAGCCTCTGAGTCTGCTTCTGCAGTCCTGGGATTATAATGTGCACCGTTACTTTTGCCTTCCCCCTTCCTCCATGAGAGCTAGAGACTGAACTTGGGGTCTGTGAGCTCCCATGGCATGCACTGTTCATACTGAGCTGTCATTTTCTCCTCTCCTTTTAATTAACTGCTAAGAAAGAGATGAAATAAACATATGCTTTTAGAACACTTGGCAATCAGGTGAGGATTTTTTTTTTTTTTAAATTTGGATACTCGGGTATCCATTGAACGCTGCCTAGCTAGGAAGTCAGGGATGGGATGAAAGAAAAGCAATCTCAAGCTATCAAGCCAATATGCTAGTTTGAAAGAGGAAGGCATGGCTTCGCATCTCATCCATTCTAATCTGCTGTCAGACGGAGCAAGTCTATGAGGAAGATGGCTTAGAGAAAGATAGTACAGAAGTTCTGTGCTGCTGCATGATTCCAGGAAATTGGAAAGGCCCTCAACCTCAAAGTCATGCTCTCCGGTGGCTTTGGATGATTGATATCCACAGCCAGAGACACTCTTGCTACATATTCTTGGCTTGAGATGGCATTGCACATTAGAATGTAATGCTTCTGGGAGACTTGACAGTTTATCTTATGCCATCTCTCACTCCTCTTTCTGTAATTGTCCTTCAGTTTAATAGCAGAAGGTGGCAGGGAAAAGAAAAAGAAGCACCATTTGTGAAGTCAAAGGAAAGAAATTTTTATCTGAACTGAGCAACATCAAAGGTCAAATTTTCCCACTCAACAGTTTCACTGATGGAATGGTCAACTATTCCTAAGCTAAGCTGGCTGTAGACCACTGATTATACTGTGTGAAGGCCTATGAAGGATGTAAATGGCCAGAAAACAAGTTCTCAGCCATAGGTATGGTGAGGAAGGATACCAGGATATTTCAAGGAGGCTGACATGTGGGATGGTTGTAAGAAGAAAGTAGTGTGTGGGGGTGGGGTGAGGGGAGATCAGGCTAAGCAAATCATAGAGGTTAGTAGCAGAGGAGCAGGGATTAATGTCTTTATATAAGAAAGTAACAATCTATATAAATTGAAACCATTATTGCTATGGTTGAAGTCCAAGGCAGAGGGAAGGATTCTTGAAGAAAAGATGTGGGAGTCGGGATATGTTTTTGGTTAACAGAGAGCATCCCAGCTAGCCTGGATCCCAAGAAGCAACGGTAGGAACTGCTTAACACATTTGCTACACAGCAATGCCCTATGTTCCATTTAATTCTCTTTTACTCGATGTGATGTCATTCTTTTGCTATGCCCACATCCAAGTGCAAGTCATAGGTGCAGTAATATGGATTAATAGTAGTTTAGCAACTAGGGATAAACTTATGTAATACTTACAGAAATGACATCAGATGAAAGAACTATATTTAGAGGGTCAGGTATGGTGTAGGGGCAAGGAGAGAGGGTTGAAAGTACAGAAGCATCCGTCTCTTCAGGAACAATGAGAGGAGCTACATTCTCAGTAGACACAAAGGATGTGGACCTGGGAATTGTTTTTTGTTATTGAAGGAAAGAATGATCATAGACTGTTGAACAGGGAGACATTTAGGTCACCTCTTGTACCACTATTTTTATATTCACATTAATATACAGTATATATTTTTCTTAGACTTGACATTATATATAATGGCATGTCATATATGTTATATATATGCATGTATAATGTTAAATCTAAGAAAAATATATACTGGATTGCTATATATAAAAATGATTATGTAATAATGATATATAGTATAATAATGATACATAATAATGATATATAATAAATAAATAAATATGTATGAATATAATTGTTGATCTTAAAGAAACACACAGAGCGCTAAAGATGTGGCTTAGTTGGTAAAGTTTTGCTGCACAAACATGAGGTTTCAGGTCCTGATCCCAAATGTAAATGCCAATTAATGATTACATTAATCATGTAAAATGCCAATTAATGATTACAGCAATATACCTGTGATCTCAGTGCTTATACACAGAGGCAAGAGACTTCCTGGGGCTTGCTGGCCAGCCAATCTAACTGAATATATAAGATCTAGTTTAGTCTAGATCCTGTCTCAAAAACTAAGGCAGAAAGTAATTAAGGAAGACATCTGACATCAGCCACTGACCTCCACAAACATGCTCAAACATGAACATGTGTACACACAGATACACACAGATACACACACACACACACACACACACACACACACACACACACACACACACAAACAACGAAAATACAGAAGGGGGCAAAAAAACCAAGCCTACAAAGTTTGAAGTAAGACAGAGGTCTATTGTGGCAGTGGGTTAAACCCATAGGACAGCACAGTTTCCCATGGGTCTCCCACTAGGGTACTTTAATCATGATTCTTTTCACTTACGAGTGCTTTGAGAACCCTAGTGTTTGGTCACCGTTGCCTCAGAACTTGACATGTAGAAAAGAGTTATCGACAAGAAACATGCCAGAGTCACATCCCTCACGTCTGTAAGGTCCCTCTTTTAATTTTAATGCCTTATTTTCTTGCTTAACTGAAGTGTTTAACTAGGATTCTCACTGATTAACTTTTCCTTCCAGCTACAACTAGTCCATCAAGGTCAGGGTCCCCGAGGAGGAAGCTGAGAGAACATATACTGCACACATGTGCCGAATAATTCTGAAGCTGAGAAATTAGCTTAAGAATGAGTAATATGCTCTCAATTTAAACCTGGCAGGGGGGATTGTACTTTCATCCCTAAATTGGAATCAGATTCCCTCCACTGGGACTCTTCCAGCATTTGGCATAGACTGTGAGCAGGGCGAGCCTGGTTCCTCACGGTATCATAACAAAACTGGCTTCAAGTTATAGCTCCATGGGGCTTAGCAGGGAAGGCAGGGATGGCGCTAAAGCTAATGGGACAACCTGGGACCTTGCTTTTATCAGCAAACAAATGAGCATCAGCAGAGACTTAAATAAAACCTGCACAATCCATTCTTAATGCTCTGTTTTCACAATTAACACATCCCCAAAGCGTCCATTATTATTCTTGGACACTTCGAGAGCACGTTTTCTTTCTCAAGAAGAAATTTTTTTTTCATTGGGATTAAAGCTGTCTCCAACAAAGCATGTTTTCAAATGGCTCTTGCCTTTTCCACTTTTTCTTTCTTTCTTTTTGTAATCCCAAGACGTGATTTCTCTGTGAGTTTGGCTTGCGATCATTTTATTACTCAAGAAATGAGACAGGAAAAGAAGAGAATGGAATAATGAGACTATCAATGGTTAGGTCATTTAACATGGTTTTAAAAAATTATTCATGGGGCTAGGGAAATGGTTTAGTTGGTAATGTGCTTGCTACGCACTCACACGTACCTAAGTCCGGATCCGGAGAACCCACGATCCCAACACTGAAAAACAAAAATAGGAGATCCCTTGAGCTCATGGTATAAAGAAATGAAGAAAGATAACAGACGTCTTCCCTGGCCTCCGCTCGTGCCCACACACAAGGAGACACACACACACACACACACACACACACACACACACACACACACACACTGTAAGCCAATGTTTACATGTATAGTGTTTTAAGTAGAAACATACTTCTTGAAGAGAGGTGAAGAATTGCATTGGTCACATAGTCTTAAGCACAGCTTCAATCTAGAAACACCCTGAATCACCATGCCACCTTTTGAATTCCAGGGCAGACTAATTAATGGCAGTCTCTGCTGCTGGATGGAGGTCTAGGCAGATGTTGAATACTCCAGATGCTACTAATGGGCACTAGGCTGGAGCTAGCACAGCTCCTTACCTAGCCTAGGTGTTGTGTGCTATTTTCAGACACCATTTCTGTCATTTTGATCGCATAATTCCTATGAAAACAGTTACACTTCATTGACTTAGCACAATCTTCCTACAATAAATTATCATTAACCTATTCTGTGGATAATTGAAAAAGCCTTAAAGCTTTTTTTTTTTTTTTCTCCAATCAAACCAAACCAAAAAAGCCACTAGATTTCTTAGGCCTCTGCTTCATTTCCCTTGGGAAAGGTCCCTGCTGATTAGAAACTGGGAAGTGTCTGTGCATGAACTGCATACATGTTCCTGCACTCACCCCTTTAACATCATAAAGAGAAAGAGATACAAAAGGAAAATGAAAGAGATTTCTCTGAATAGTGCATGTCTATTTAGAGAACCTTTTAAAATCATGATCAAAATTATAAAAATATACATTCTAAAGGCATATTCATTAAAGCAGTTGTAACCCAGGTAGATTGAAGAATTGGCAGACAAAAGAAATGTGTGGAAATATTCCCTCATTTTATTCTCTATGAGTTCCTCTGAGGATATGGTCTCTTCTACTGAAACATGGAACTATAGGTCCTAAGATGACTGTGAGCAGAAACTGGCATGAGAGAAGAAAATTGATTGGTGAATGGTAACAGCCCTACAGCATGAGGTACCTTCACTAGTCCCCCATTCTTGTAAACCTGGTTTCATTTGCAAATGAATATATGATATAGGAAATATTGTGACTATAGCCATTGATTGAAATTTTTACTAAGTAACTGTGAAGTGCTAGGCTTCTTGTTAAGTACATTCTAGGGTCTCCATGAACCACAAGTACCCAGGGAAGAAGGGACAACCACTCCTTCCATCTTACAAAGGGAGAAGTTGAGACTCACAGTGCCCAGTGCTCACAATGATTTCCCCTGAAGAGTTCCTTCTGATCTGAAATTGATTATAGTCTCCCTGAAGACTTCCATCCAGCCTGCTTTACTATCTTTATTTCCTTGCCTTTTCTTCTACCTAAAGCAGCTTCACTGGGTCATAGCTACACAGTGTCAAAATGGAACAAAGTTACTGTCCTTGCGTTGCCAGTGAACTGCACATGAGGCATCCTGGATCCTAGTCCCTGGAGAAATCTCTCCATAGCCTTTCCTTAGACTCTACCAGACTCCTAACAGTCAACTAAAAGTGCCCCCTTTTAATGTATTGGTTATGTGAAACACGTGCTGTTCTAAGTCAGTTAAAACAATAAACTACACTTGGAGGGCTTTCTGATTCTTCAAAAAAGGAAAGAGAATATTCTAATGCATCAACTTTGAAATGAAAGGATGGTGATATTAGATTTTTTTTTACATGATAGGAAATGAGCAATTGCATTATAAAAATAGCTCTTAAGGAATCTGGGTGGTGAAGAAGGAGATGAGTTAAATGCTCTTTGAAACACTCACATGGCCAAATCTGTTCTAGAGTAGGGAATGGGTAACACTCGGGCCTGGCCTCAAGTTTACAAGGTTTTACTCTGTTCCTCTCCTTTGCCACATTGCTATTAAGCTATTTGTAGACCTCTCTTATTTTATTGTTAGTATTAATTCCTTAGCATCCACTAGGGGTGTTTTAAAGTATTTCCTTAGATCCACAGGGATTTCTGCTTTCTGGATCATCATTAACCCATTGACTTATGTCTGTGGTTCACAGTGTAAGAAACTCAACAAAATGTAGCAAGAAGAACCTCTGTGTTGATGCTGCCTACACCACCGTTCCTGTCACTTCCATTTTTGCTATTTAATGTCAAAATTACTAAGGCACTTAAAGGAGGATAACTTTTATCTAAACTCAAAATACGAGTACTGGGGATGGATTTAATCAATCTCCACAATTCATTGAGATCATAAAAAAATAACTTGATAGTTTGCAAAAAGCTTTGAGGACATGAGTGGGGATAACACGATATTTATTCAGTCTCTCCATATATCCTCCACTGAAACCACACAAGGGCCTGGGGAATTCTTGGCAAAAGCAATATTGTAAATGGCCAGTTTATTGGCAGGGAGGGCAGTGATATGAACCAGCTAAGGTCTGCGCTCTCTCTCCAGCATGAATCCAGACAGAGCTCTGACTATGTCTGTTTATCTGAAGTGATTTGCTAAGTGATTCATTTCTTTGAGTCTGCAAAGAGCTCAGGTTTAGCTGAGAGTGTGTAAGTATTTGGATGGGGAGATGGGATATCAACCACACAGAAGATAAACAGAGAGCTTTGCTAACTCATATAAACTACCACAAGCAATATTGATGTTGTCTGTGGATTATACTTTAGGTAGAGCTTGACTAAAAGCAAATATTCTCAGATGTGCTGTGATTACCCAAAGCTGTGTCTACACTCTTCACAGGCTCTCAGAGCCACTGGCGCCCAGGTCATATTAACCTGAGTCAGAGAATTCATCAACAGCTGCCTCTCTCGTACCTACACTGACAATGGTTTTCAAGACTTGACTGGTCATTTGTGACTCTGGACTTCACTCCTCTTCAGTGAACAAGCTCACTCGCAAGAAATAGAAGCAGCAGTGCTATCTCATGGGTCTTAGATGATGCTCAAACAACGCCATGTTGAAAGCCCTTCACAATGATGGATGGTTGCCTGTTAGCTGGCTCTGCCCTACATCTCTACCAATCCCCAGCTAATCTCAGTCACTGCTCAGCATCCCTGAGGCAGTGGGGCTCCAGCATAGCTAAGTTCTGCTACCGTGTCCCCCACATCACCCGGACTCCAAAGCAACAGTTAGAATTTGTTGAGTTTTGCATCATATTGCTATCTTTTCCAGAGTCTTGGATTTTGATAGAAAATGCTGTGAGCATGAACTGAGTAGATAGACCGAGAACCAGAGCAAGAAAGAGAAGAGACAGAACCTCAGGAAAACACACGCCCCTTCAAGGTAAATCAGAGCACATCCAACACTTCTAAGGCTTCTGTCATCCTTTTTCTGTCTTCTTTCCAATTTTCTGATTAGTAAAACAATATAATCAATGAAAGTTCAGAAAAAAATATAAAAATTCATGAAACAACTATACAACCCACTTAAAAAAAATGCTACCAGGGCTGAGTGGATGTCTCCATGAGTAAAACTCTTGCCATACAAGCGTGAAGACCTGAGTTTGGTTCTCTAGCATCTCTGTGTAAAACAACAAACAAACAAACAAACACCCTGAAAAGGGTGGCATACACTGCTTAGCCCACTCCTGTGGAAGTATAGATAGGTGAATTCTTGGCCTTTACTGTCTGGCCAACCAGCAGACTCAGAGGGATTCAGGTTTACTAAGAGATTCTGTCTGAAAAAACAAGGCAAAAAGTAACCGAGGATGATCAAATTCTAAGTTCTACATGTATCCACAACCAAGTGTGTCCTGGCGCATGCGCACACATGTGTATACACACACATACACACACACACACACACACACGTGGAAGGTCATTCAGCTCAGTCCACATAGAGTATTTTTATGAGTATTAATTAGACAATAGTTTGTAGAATATAGGGCACTTTATTATTATTATTATTATTATTATTATTATTATTATTATTAATTATTTATTATTATTATTAAGTTTGTAGATACTTGAGTTGCTCCCCAACATAGAGAACAATGATGTTTTAGAAAAGCCCCTGCAGCTGTCAATGTGCAGCTGTTTCCTTCCTTATGCTGCAGTTTCCAGACAGTGTGTACAAGCCTTACACGAAAACCTGTAGACTGCTTTCCAAAAAGTCGTGTCCCATTAGCAATTCCTTAGCATTTGTTTCACTTCCTACACGGTATTAATCTCTTCTGCTTTTCTTTTAGGCTGGATATGTGCATATTTCTTGATTTTTATTCTCCTGTTCCTCATTTCTGACGTGGTTTTGAATGTGGTCTGAATTAATCATTGATGGTGATCTGGGAGGGTGTAGGCTTGCTCTGAATATCTAGTTGTGTAATATGACTGTAACAGATGACCACAAACTGGGTGGGAGAGAGCAACAGGGATGTTTACCCCGCAGCTCTGGAGGCCTCATGTAGAAGCAAGCAATAGCAGTCCACCCTCCTTCTGAAGGCTTCAGAGAGAAGCTTTCCTTGTATCCTTTAAGCCACTGGGGGATCCTAGTATCCATTAGCTCGAAGCTCTCTGCCTGTTCACACAGCCTTGCACGCAGTAGTTCTGTGCCACATCCCACATTTAAAGACACCAGTCAGTGCATTTATGATTCACAGCTGGTCCAGTGAGATTTCCTCTTGAGGCTTCTAAGCGATCCATTCACTATAAAACCCTAGTTCCAAATGAGGTGGCATTTGCAGGTCTGGAGCTTGGGACTTTAGCACATTGTTTTGGGGTCACAAGTTTCAAACCATTTTAGCCTGCATTAAGAGAAGGAAAAAAAATACAGAAAATTATTAGTTAGTAAAATAATTGCTATGTACACTATATAATTTAGGGGTTGTGTAATATATTAACATCTTCCACAGGGAAAGGGCAGTAAAACAGCCACCCACTCAACATAATACACATGATTTAAGAGGTCTTTGGAGTTTGTTAGGTTGCCTTTACAGACAGGTAAGCCATTGAAAGAAATAAGTTAGGGTCCTGGTGGGGTCATGGGGGTGCATCCGATTCCTCTTTCTGTAAGTGAGCTCTCTACTGATCTTTGGATTAAGATAGCAGTAGGAAGACTAAGAAGTTTTATAGAAAGAAGCCATTTGTCCTAGAGGCACTTGGATTCTGTGATGGTTACATCCTAGTACCAGTCAATGAAAAAGAGAGTAGGCGTTTTGTCCAAGATGAAAGGTCATTTTCTCTGCTCAATATGTGCCTTTAGCTAAGCACAGTGTCTCCATATTCCTATGGCTTGATAAGACTGACTAGACCATTAGTGAAAAGAACACCACATGTTTGCAGAAACTGAGCCCAGATCTTTAGTGACTGGGCTTCCTTCCATCCTTCAGCTGACTCAGTGCTCCTACTACACCATCCATTGGGGAGACAGAGGTAGTCTATTCACAGTCAGGGTGCTCTGCTGAAGACCAAAAAAACTCAAATGGAAGGGTGTGTGCAGACAGAGGCACTGGGTGAGTTTCAGCTGTTCTGAGGGGGACATTAGTTCAACAATTAGTCCTACCTTTTGCCAGGCAGGATTACAAGGTGAGAGTGACTCTATGATACCATTCTCTTTTCTTCTCATCTTGAGACTCATCAGCTAGCTCTCAAGCTTGGTTCTTACTTCAGACTCCAACTCCAGTGCATAGTCCCTTCAATTTTTGATGACTTTAGTGACAAAAACATAGGTACATTACTGTACTCAACAACCTTATCATAGTATACTTTATAGACAATAAATGGCATCAACAGATGTGGGCTTTGTACATGTTAGACAAGTGCCTTATTCAAGCCCATCACTCACACTCTGCAAACGATATACATCCACAAAGCCACCACCATGATTAAGCTGCGGAATATCCCCTAAATTGTCTTGCCCCAATAAAATGCATCCTATTCTTGGGTTTTGGGATCAGCCAGCTCCTGGTCAACTTCTTGTCATTCCGATCATCTCTATTTTCTAACTTGTGTACAACTAAAAATAATAAAGAATGTACTGCTTCGTTCCTTTTCATCAACATAATAGTTTTGAAATTCATCCTCATTTTGACCATCATGAAAAATGCTACCAGGAACATTGGTGCACATTTATGTGCAGCTTTATGTTTCATCTCTGTGGGAACATATCTCAGTTTAGCATTTATGGTTTAAAGTCACTTTTATGTTCCATTTTTCCAAAAACAATTTATTTTGTTTTTCTAATGAAACAGTATGAAGTTGCATCATGTCTCCAACCTTTGATATTGCTAGTCATTTTACAGTCAGCTGTTTGTGTGGGTATGTGGTGCTAGCCCTCTGTGGTTTGAGTCTTTTTCTAATATAGCTTACATGGTTAAACAACACTTTTTAATGTACTAATTACTATAAACTTTTTTGTTTTATTTTCAAATATTTTGTATTTGAATCAAATATTAAGTAAGGTATTTGCCACATTATTGACTTATGTTATATTTTAATGTATTTTAGTAACTTATGTATTTAGTATTTATATCATATTTTATGTATATTTAATCATATGTTAGATTAACATATTGCAATTACTTTTTCCACTTTGTGCTCACCTTTTCACTTCTTCATGGTATTTTTCAAAGAGAAAAAGCTTTACTTTGATAAAACACTAATGGATTGATTATTGAAGTCTGAGGTTTGCTCACTCTGTGTGTGCCAGTTAACCTTAACTGTCAACTTGACAGTTTTGAGAAGCTCTGAGGATATTAGAAAGCACATGTCTGTGTGTGTCCATGAGGCATTTCCAAGAAGGATTAACTAAAGGGTAAGACCCACCCTAAATGTGAGTAGCTGCATCCAGTAGGCTGGGGACCCAGGGAGAATATAAGAGAAAAACGGAGTAGGCAGGTCCTCTATTCCTTGACTGCTATGGCCCGAGCTGTCCTTGTCACACCCTCCCTAGCATGATGGACAAAACCACCTAAAAATGTGAGCTGAAATAGACCTCTCTTCCCACACTTCTTTCTTTCCAGTATTTGTCAAAGAGACAAAAAAAAACCACCACCACCACCAACCAACAACAAAAAAACCCCAAACAAACAAAGAACAAAACCACCATCACCAACAAAACCAAAAAAGAAAACCAACACGTTGCGTTTTGTCTAAAATCCTTTGTCTTCTCTAGGGATACAAAGATTTGTATTCTTATTTTTGTACCTTTCATAATTAACACTTTTCTAGGTCTAATTGATGTTTTCATATAATTTTATGTGCTGTGATGTAAGAGATCATGATAAGTGTTTCACACAGGCATGGGTATCCTCCTACCTTGGCAGTGTGAGATTTCCTAGTATTTTTATATATAACAAAGTGTGTCCTTATTAATCTAAACATGAACTCATACTGTTGTCCTCAGATCTATTACATATGGAGCATTTTAGCTGTTGCCAGTGTTCATATGTTAACACTTCCAACAGGCGTCTGGTGATTGTCTATGGTTTTAATTAGACATTCAATTTGTTTAATGGGCATAAAGTTATTTAGAATTTCCTTTCCATTTTATATAGTTTTAGTTATTTTTATCTTTAAAAAGCTTGTCTGTTTTGTTCACATTATCAAATTGTTTTTACTTGAGTTTTTCCTTGTTCTTCTTGAATTTCAGCTTATCCTGTAGTCACCTCTTTTGCTGTCTTTACCTGACTGATTTTTTCACTGATTTTTTGCTACCTTATCTGTTTGATGCCCTTAAGAATAAGTTTCTTAGTCATACGGTCAGTCAGAATGGGGCTGAAACTGAAGAGAGCCATGAACAGCTTCTTGTCTATATGGATAAAGTCTGTATTCCCCTTCTTTAGGTACATGGGTGGGTATACTAACATCCACTGCATCATGATGCTAGAAATCAATATAAAGATGTGGACTTGATCGTAATAATTATGAGGGACACTATTCTTATATATTAATAGAAGGTTAGATATTTTCTGATAGAGCTGAGACATATTTCTATGAAATAAGAGCTATAACTATATAAGGTGATATGTAGGTTAATTTGTAAGACTGTGGTAATAACTCATCATGTATGCCATGTAACATAAAAATATTAATAAACATATCAGAATATTAATTTTTACGCACTATTAGTAATGAATGGCATGTTGACAAATTAATGAATAGTTAACAAGTCAAACATGGCCACTAGGCTTTGTGGATTATACTCAGATTTTCTTAAGTATTTAAAAGAACCTGGATCATCTTCAGATATGAAGCAACATCAGCAGAAGTGTCACATTCCAAAATTTATTAGAAGATTCATTGCTGTGTGAGCACTGAGGGACTTATTCAGAGTGAGCTTTGGAGTTTCACTGACGCTCATGAGCTGGGAACATGGGCCAGTGGTAAGGCAATTTTGTTACCCGACATTAACGTCACACAAAAGCATGAACACTTCCTAATTTCTCTCTTTTTTTGCTTGTTCTTTGACAATTTTATGAGTTTATATGATATATTTCTATCGTGTTCACACCCCAACATTCTTCTCACACCCCCTTCTACTTCCCCCAGCCAGCATCCTACTTCTTAACCCCCCTTCCCATCTACTTTCATCTTCCTTTTCAAGCCACCCATTGAGGTTAAGTGGACTTTCTTGCATATACCTGGGTATGGGGTTATTTCCTGGACCATAGGTAATTTCTGTTTTAATCTGGTAGGCTTTAATTATATAATGTATAGAAGAAATTAACTGTGATTCCCAACTCATGAGAGGAAGAATGAAGATGGTAATACATATTTCAATGTAACAGTTAACAGTTATTACTATTTGTGAAAATACATACAGAATCAAGAGCAAGATTATAATGTCCCTGCTCAGATAACCCAGTTACAATTTTATAATGTGGACTTAATAATGGTTAGGCCAGAAAATGCCAACAGAAAATGTACAAAACTTCTCCTTTATCCTGCCCACTATACCTCCCATCTTCCTCCTCCATCTAAGCACCTGCTGGTTTCTTACACAGATTCCAGTGGAGATGGCAATACATCTTTCTTTTCAATGTATTTTTATATCTTCATTTTATAGTAAAATAGTCATGTTTCACATAATTATTTCTCCTCTTATATCATATATATATGTATATATGAATATATGTATATATACATATATATGTATATATGAATGAATTGGTTGTATCTAATTTAAATCTACTGTAAATAATGTCAGAGAGATCTATGTGTAAAGATACAAGCATATATCACACAAACATACACATCCATACAGCACACATCCAACATATACACTCAAATACACATACAACACATTCACATATACAGCACACATACCACATACTACAAACATATCACACATACAAACACATTCTACACACTTCATATGCATACTACACCCTACACCTACATGCCACACACACACCATACACTCCACACACTCATACACACTTCACATACCACATGTACACACATACCACACACACACACACACACACACACAAACACACACACATGCTCATACCACAGCATACACACATTTATGTGTTAAACTTATTCCATGTATATCCAGAGAAATTTTAAGCACTATTTTAATTTGCTCATATGTATATAAAGTCAAATTATTATGTCAAAAGCATATACAGTTTGCATTTTAAGTGACAGTGTTAAATTTTTCTAGGTAAAATGATACCTACTGCATTTTATCTCTCTAGGACATACAAGACTCCAGCTTGTATAATTCCTAATAATACAACATGACCCCAAATTTTCAGGGTTTGGCTTTCTGAGGAGTCAAGTGCTTCATAGTGGGGGTTTAGTTTACATTTTCAGAATTGAGTGAGATCAGACATCATCATGTATCATGCATGCATAACTCAGAATCCACATCGATGTCAGTGAATCTGCTTTCCCTCATTTCCCCCATTGAATATAGGCCACTTTTGTTGATTTGATCTGAGTAAAACATATACCAAAATTGTTATAAACATGGCAGCTTGTGTATGACATATGATCTGAGGGAAGGGAACACATACCCGGTACATAACTACAAACCTCCCAAGGAGCATCTTCCATTCTTTCTTAGGGTTATACCTCTGTTCAGGTTAAGAGTCTGCTTCCAGTCAGGGAGTAGTACCTTGTATTATTTTATCAAGGAAGAAGGCAGAGAGAAACATTCCTGCAGCAGAGCAGGAGAGAGCAGAATCTGTGCTTGGTGACCATCCTGTACAAGTTAAGTTGAAGATGTGGTAAGGTCTAGAACGGACACGCGCGCGCGCACACACACACACACACTCACACACACACACACACACACTCTGTGGTCCAGAGCTTGCTAATTTAGATTTCATTAACACAGGATTAGGGGGCCTTCTGGAATGTTTGTGGGTGTGGATAGAATGTGTTATATTAGACCACTTTTGAGAGGCTGTCATTGAATTGCAGTCTGACACCCACTTGAAGGGTGTTTAAAAAAAAAAAAAGAAGGAAGGCTAAGAGTCAAAATTGAAAGTGTAAATTGCAAATGCTTCTCATCCCCAGTGAAAGGGCTATAAATACTGCAGCTCTTTTTGTTAAACACTATGGAAATGCTCCAGAATCAATGGAAGGTGTTAGCACCCAGCATCTTAAATCCCTGCGCTAACAATTAAGTCAGACACTTTTGACACTTTATCTGAGACACTCCTGGCAGTACTTTGTTCTTCATGGCATGATTCAGAAAGTCCCAGCAGGTGACAAGCAGCTTTGGGAGGATCTTCAAACCAGCTTTCTCAGCACCTTGCCTCAACATGAGTCAATATGTTATATCTGAGGCGGTTTCATGCTTTTGAGAAAAGGCGATAGGTGAAACTGAGTAGATTTCCAGAAAAGTGTTCCACGCTCTCTGGAAGCCAAGCAGCTCACCGATTCTGCAGTGGTTGACTACTAACTCACACTCAGCGTGGCATCCAAGACTTCATGTCCCAGTCCTTATGGCTCATGAGAAATCTCTATGTCCTGGGGTGGCATGAAGCCTTCAATCATGTACCTTAGTTCCTGTGATCCTAATCCAATCAAAATAAAATTATTTCCTGGCATTGTTATAACTGCCATTTTAATGACATGTAGCCGGTAAACAAATAACAGATGAAAAACTTATGAAATGTCCTCATTGTAGGAATAGTATTAATCTGAAGCACACTAAACACTGGCAGTCTGTCCAATACAAAACAAAGCCCTAGCTAGACTGAGGCTCTGTCAATATAGTATTGGGGCATAGGCTGATGGAATGTTGATCATAGGGGCAGCTGCTGACACTCACAGCTTCTGAAGTTACTCCTAACCCCCACTATGAGTTGCTGAACAGAGCAGATAACCACCGAGCAGCTCAGGCAGAGGTTGTGATATAGGCACACAAAACAGTGTTTGAATTAGGACTCATCTATTAGCTATATGAGTCTGGTGGAGGTTTTAGACCTCCCTTTGTCTCAAATATCGGTAAATTAAGTACAGCAGTGGCTACTGAACGTGCAAAGGACTTCCCAACATCAACCTCAAGTAAGTAAATGTTATTGTCAGGCTCTGTTCTTCTTTGATATTCTTCTTGAAGTCGCCTTGTGCCACTCCAGCAGCTGCCTTTGTGTCCATCAGTGAAGATCAAACCCACAGGCTTGTATCTGGGATTTAGAAGAGAAAAGCCAGACCACTGTTTATGGTTGTGCATGCCTGGCTCGCTTTGCCTGTGGTACTGCCTCTGAGACAGGGCCAAAGGTGAACTCTCGACAGACCACTTGTGAGAAAGCTCAGCCTGCTAGGGGGCACTTGAAGGGTTCAATGAGAAGATAATAACTTGGAGTGTCCTTCCACCTTCCAGATAAGATGAGGGGAAAGACATCTGCTTTGTCCACGACCCTCTTTGCCATCAGATAGCAGTGCTGATTTATTGGGTGAAATAAATAAATGGTAGGAGAAAGAAAGGGTAAGAGACCAGAGATTCTCTGCGTCTCAGCATTGTGTGGAAGCAAGAGAACAATTTGGTCCTAGCTCTTGATCTCTGTGCTCTGTGATGTCACAGGATGGATGGAAGCTACAGACCTTCCAGGTCTGGCCTTTTAGATAAAAACCAGCTTTGATGTTTGCACAATCCTCAGGATCTATGGAGTTCTCTTTGGTTTTGATGCTCATAGCATCCCTCTTTCTCGCCACACCCAAGCAAACCCTACACATACCTCTTTAAAACTCAATGCTGTTCATCAGCCAGCCTCAACTTCATTTGCATTTTAGTCTGTGGAAGAACAGCTGGAGCACAGTAGTTGTTTTCTACCCAATCATGGCTGAGCAGAGAGCTGTAAAAAGGTCTCAGTGGCTTCCGAGTCCTTCAGTCTATAGGAGGAAACCGATCAACAGTCACAGAAAGCCCCTGTCAGACTGGGTGGCAGTTAACTCGAGAGCTGGGTAAACATTCACACCACACAACTCCTGGATCACAGCTTTTTCTGCTGCAGCAGCTTGCTTACCTTCTGGGATTTCTTTGAGGACTCTGTAGAGACAGAGATTGAGTACAAAAGCTTCCCTTGGGTGTTTCTAGAAAATAGTGCCATACATATGGAAAACTAGGGCCAGCTTCTACATATTCGATCGGGATGATGCTGCCCACATGGCACAGGGCTAAATCTCACACAGAGCAATGGTGGGCTAGTTGACATAAAACATCTCTGTCAGAGGCAGATGGTCAGGCCTTTCTATCTGCCTCTACCAGAAGATATGGGTTTCAGAAGACAGGGTCTGGTTAGTGATGGTTTCAGAGAGATGAGACCTGCAACAGGAGTGGCTTCCATGAATCTGGAAACTTCAGCAGAGCATCTGCAGGATAAGACCCTGACGTCATCAGGGGTCTCAGTAGGTCCAGTAGCATAAGTTCCCCATAGAAGCCTCTGCTCCACCCCCTTCCAGTTTAAGATATATAGGGCAGCACTGTCCCTCCTACACTATAGAATCCATATGCACTGCTCCACAGCTAGGGAGAATCCAGCTGTGTACGTTTCAACTGTGAGGACCTGGGCCTCCCTCCTCTTTAGGACTTCTGGGGCTGCAGGTAAAGGGAAAGTTTCCCTTTAATCTTCACAAAGAATCCAGGGCAAGTCTAGATAGACCCCTCTCTGGGTATCTAGGAAAGGAAGCTGATACCCATGCCCATGGAGCACTTTGTTTTTCCTTTAATACTGGGAAGGAAGACTTTTGTTGTATTTTAAGTTGTTTATAATTTTAGTTGGCTTTATCTAGAAGCTTATTCAAAATAGACACAGTTAGATTTTCTCTACATAAATTTCATGCAATTCCCACATGAAGAAATCCCATCATGCTATGAGCATTCTGACCTCTTGAGGAATGCAGTTGCCGAGGTGGCACTCACTATTACCGACACAGAAGGCACCTGTCACTTGTTCTACAGCTGTCCTATCCTCTTTTGTATCAGTGATCTCTACCATCAGCATTCTTTCTAAGACTTTGAAAGAATAAGGCTGTTCTCATATTTCTTTCTTTACACGGGGACAGGCAATAAACTTCATTAACGGCATGATCGGGAGTAGCCTAAATGAAACGATGGAGAAGACAATTCTGTAATCAAATGATTTTTGGATGTTTCAAAACACGTCCTGCAATAACATTGTGGATGGTGAAAGCCAGAGTGAAACAGCGCAAAGGAATGTTGCATCTTCTTTTCATCCTCTGAACAATGCTCTCGCTCTGGGCCACCCAATCTTCCCATGTGTTAAGCATTATGATCGCATGTCTGGGTGAGACCCTGGAGCACCACCCTAGGCTTCTCTGCTAATGCTAATTTTATAGTCAGCTTGCTAAGAGCAGAGTTTTTAAATATTTACATATTTTTAATATCCCAGCAGCCTTTGCTCTAGATGGACTTTATTTCCTAGAAATGTTTTATACTGCAGTGATGTCTTATATCAGCCAGTTTATTGAACATCTTGGTATAATGTGAAACACAGACTTGGAACTCAATCCACCCTCTCATTTAAGAGCTGTTGACTTTGGGTAAAACATATTTCCTAATAATATGAGTGCAATGGAAATGATTATCACATGACTCATCAGAGTCCACAGTTAAAGAAGAAAAGTATCATAAATACAATGTTACCTTGTAGTCTAATGCATAGTAGGTGTTCAGTAAATGAAGAACATCTACTATAGAGCATTTTTGCATTTTAAATGTGTAACAGCACAAACAATATATTCCTAAGCTTTTCATCATGACTACTGTTTACCAGCCTTATATATGGAAGAATGATTGTGTTGTCTGACAAGTCTGAGCTGTGTTTCAGGAGCCAGAATGTGGACTCCCAGTGGGAAGATGCTTTAATCCTCCCCATTCTCCTCTGAAGCTCTGACTTCCACTCCAGTACGAGGTTCAGGTAGACAATCTGCCCGATGAGCAAACTATGCATGAGTGAACGTATGTGTTCAAAAATATGAGTGGTCGTCATCAATAAACAGCAAATACTAAAATGTCAAGGGAAATAGTATTATTGCACAAATCAAAACATATCTCTAGTATAAATGTATCACTTCTATGAATTTTGCATGACCAAATCCTAAATTAATCTGACAGTTACCATGTTTCATAATCTCAAGTACTATGTTGTTTCACTTTCTGTTTTTGTGACAAAATAAAGTAATTTAAAAGAAATAACAGAAATTAACTTATTCTGACAGTTTCACTAATAGTTGATTGTTTGGTGCTGTTGATTTGGGATCTGCATTGGAAACAAATCTCCCTACTTTCTAGTGCCAGGGGAGAGAGAGAGAGAGAGAGAGAGAGAGAAGAGAGAGAGAGAGAGACAGACAGAGAGAGAGATGCAGAGACAGAGAGAGACAGAGAGAGACAGAGCGAGAAAGACAGAGAGACAGAGATAGAGACACAGAGATACAGACACAAAGTGACAGAGACAGAGAGACAAAGACACAGAGTTAGATACACACAGAGAGAAGAGAGAGAGAGAGACAGACAGAGAGAGAGAGAGAATGTTAACAGAGAAGAAGGGTGGTAGAGAGATCCATTAGAGGCATAACCATAAGACTCAACTCCCTAAAGTTCCTCTCCCTTCTGGTGGAAGAGCAAATCTTTGAAGAGCAAGGCTTTGGAAATCACTTCAAACCCAGGCTGCAGCCAGTATTAAGTGTATGTAACATAAGAACAGAGAAAGACTTCCTTTGGGCATTGACTATTGATTCACTGTTCATATGACTAGTTCTTTGTAATGTCTTCATTGAAAACTGTTAAATAGGCCATTTACATTCTACACTGCCTACAATGGATACAATGGATAAATGTGTCAAGGAGAGGCTTTTTTGTTTGTTTGTTAGTTTGTTTTTTGCCTTTTTGATTGGAGGGAAGGATTCTTCTGGACCAACAGAGCAAAAACATAATATTCAGTGTGATTTCTACTTATATTTCTATTTTTTTCTGCTTCACAGAAGTGATCTGGGAAGAAATTTTAGATTGTACTCATGTATGAGTGTAGTGTCTATATGTATGTCTAGACACTATCAGCATGCAGTACCGACTAAGGCTGGAAGAGGGTATTGAATCCCCTAGGATTGGAGTTACAGAACATTATCGGATGCCATGGAGGGGCTGGATATAGGATCCAGGTCTCTTGGAAGAGCATCCACTGTTCTTAGCCACTGAAGCTTCTTTCAAGTCACAGAAGTGAGTTTTCCACAACTGAAAGTTATTGTTTTATTATGAACCAGATTCCAGTATCCCAATTGGTCCTTAATCACCAAGTCTGACATCATTTGGGTTTTAGAAGTAGCAGAGGGAAGATGGCAGCTGAATCACTTGCAGCTAGGCAGGCGATTGTTCTCTGGGGAATGCCGTTATGTAAACAGAACACAGCTGTAAGATGATGTAATATGTCATTGGTGCATCTTGTTTCCTCCTCGTGTGGGAAACTTTAATGCAAGGAAATCTTTAATGCAATGGAAAATAGCATGTATCGATTTATTAAAACACTAAGAAACAGGATTTGATCATCAGAATGGATTGTAGAGTGCTGGGCTTGCTTTTTTGCACATGGCAACTCTGACAGGAGAAGTCAGACTGTTCTAACATGAAGTGAGACAGGCCTCAGAAGCAAGGATTTTCATTGTACAGTGCACATCCAGCATCCAGGGCTGCCTCCACTTCTCCTGCTTCTTCCCCAGATAGTTTGCCTTGAATGCTACACTAGTAAGAAGAAAGGTCCTAGGACAAGTATAGTTTTAGTGTGTTTTATAGATTACAGATAGCTTGGCATATGATTTATATAAAGAAAAGAAGTTCATGTGATAAATATTTATACCTCTAGAATATGCTTTTTCACTCCCAGAGGGTAGAAAAAAATATATGGCCACAGGTTTTATTTAAGGTTCACGAGCAGAGAAGCAACTGGGCTGTCTCAGAGCATACAGCCAGCCTTGAACTCAGTAAAACATGGAAGCATAACAAATAAGGTCATGGGCAGACATTACAAATTGCCTCTTGTTGCTTTTCAAAACATGAAATAGATGATTTAGTGACAAAGCTAATTGTTTTAATTGTTTCCAAATAAGAAATTCTGGTATTTGTTTAGGATCTAGTTACTAGCAAGAATTATTTTATACACTTTGCATGAATGAACTCAGTTCTCAAGCTAACCTTACACGAAAGGTCCTAGCACAATTCCTATTCTGTAACCCATGAAACAGAAGCAGGGAGAGCATCCCTGGCTCCCACAGCCATACGGCTAGGAGGGGCCTGAGCCTGGCCTGTTGCTGGCTTCACTTGGTTAGTTCATGGTGCTCTACCGCTGCTCTCTGCTTGAGTACTTCGTGCCAGAATCTTTATCAATCAGCCTCTTGCCAATAAACTGAGTCTGGACTTTGCCCCGTACTTTCAGCACTCAAGTGACTATTTAGAAAGAAGATTTCAATGACCCCATTTTCTGTAACATCCCTTTACTCCGCAAGACTTGTTTCATATCTCCAAGTGCTGAAAAAGTGTGCTATTCTTACTCTTTTCTCTAAAGGAATCTGCCCTGGCTTGTAAAAGCACACACACAAATGTGTGTACACAAGGAAATGATTGCCACATGCATGGTATGATGTCATGGGCCCATGTATCTTTTCCTACTGAATTTGTGCCCCTACAATCTTGCTGTATTTTCTATCAGTGGTTATAGTTTGCTCCCCTGGGTATCATGCCTGGCACTAGTGCCTAGTAAATCAAACACGCCTTTGACAGATAATTTGTATAATTTATTGGGATATGGAAGTCTCAAAAATGTTTTCAAGTCTCTGGTGACTTGGTATAAACTGGATGGTGATGGGCCAGAAAATTATTCTTCCAGAGCTGCAGAAATGACTGTGCGTACGTATCTCACCAGGATGAACTCAGAGGCGGCTTAAATGCCGTGATTGACTCGCTACACAGTTTGCTGTCAACCCACTCTGAAATAATTACAATAGCCTGAAGATTGTCTGTGTCCTCTGTTCAGGGGGTGGTGGATTTGCGTCTCAATGTATTTCTGCATGGGGCAGATTCCTAGCGGGGTTGCATCTCTTAACTGTTCTCCATAGTAAATGTCATCTCCTAATATTGCACATGCATGCCAATAACAGAAGGTGTGTGTGTTTGCGCACACACGCATATAAAAAAGAACATATCTACTTTTGTTTTTGAGGTCTCATCTGAAATTCCAATATTTAAAAAGGAACAGTGACACAGAGTAGTATATAATGAAAAATTCAATGAAGATTTAGTTTCTAGGAAAATGGTTCCTACAGTGAATGAAAAGACAATTTCTTGTTTTAATTACCCACAGTATAATTACAATTCACAGCATTATAACCTGAGTCCATTTTAATGATCTACAGAAATGACACAAGTGCAGCATCTCTATGACCATTTTTAAAAGTACAAATTTGGAACAAGTGGCTGCATGGATTGCTATTGGTTGCTAATTGCTATTGTAATTGATCATACGGTTGAGATCTTAGAGCATTTCAATTGAATGCTCGTCATAATTATTTTTTCTAGAAGTTTCAGAAGGCACTGTGCCATTATATTTTGTTTTTTATTTCCTGCATTTCATCTAGTTCTTCAAGGTTATATGCTGAGACATATGTAATCTTGTGATATTGACTATAATTCTAGAAAGGGTAAGATAATAAATTCTGGTTCAATCATGATCTTAAACACAGAGAGTATTGGGTCTAGAGAGATGGTTCTAAGAGAGTGTACTATACTTGTGGAGGACCCAAGTTCTATTCCCAGTACTTGTGTCAGGGGGCTCACAGGCATCTGTCCATTCAGCTCTAAAAAACCCAAGTCCTCTTGCCCCCAAGGGCATGTGAGACACACAGAAAGAGACACACAGATGTACACTTAATTAAAAAATACTAAATCTTTAAAAATGTAAGTTCCTCGTGGATATTTTTTTCCTCATGTGCCAGAAAATCAGACCATGTTACATGGACTGAAAACCTAATAGCCCTCTGGTTCCCCTTCAGGCCTTTGGAATGTCCATAGAAACTGGAGTCAGTCTATGTGAAAACGTCTTAAGATTTTATAAACCTAATCAACTTCCTACAGTTTGTTTTTCTAGAGGGTCTGTTTATTATTTCCTATCTGATTTCTCTCAGGAAGCAGCACTAAAACTTGAAAAATGAAAAGAGTCCCTAACGTTAATCCTCAGGTCTCCCCTGTAAGACCCAGATGCACAAACACAGCTGTGCACATGATGTGGCTCCTTGGGGACTTGGGAACCTTGGTGCTCACACACCAAAACAGGCCCCTTGATTCTTCATCCTTCCCTCCTCATCTAGGCTTTTCTCACTGAAAAAAAAAAAAAAAATGGTTGCAGATTCTTACGCTGCTGCCCAGGCAAAACTATGCTTAAACGCTTTACTTTAGTGTGGTCCACCGGGAATTAGGAGTGTGAAAGGTGGGCAACTGCAGCACACAGTTGAACCAGCTTCTACTCAGGAGGGGATCAGACACCGCCAGCATCTAGACTGCATTCAAGTTGTCAGAACACTCTTTGAAACAGCCTGGGTATCACAGAGCCATCCTCTGGCTGCTCTCCACTCCTCGAGACTTTCACATTTTGTATCTGCTGCTCTCAGAATGTCTTCCTTCCCGAGGACACTCCAGTAACTGTTGCCCCACTTCTGCATTTGCCAATTTACTATCTCTTCAGAGTAAGATTTAAAGCATGGTAACCCAAATTTGTCCTCCCCTTCTTCAGTAACTTTCCTCAACACTTAGGAAAAGATGGACATTCCTAGTTGTGCCTTAACAATCCATTTCTTAAAAGGAAATTCCTTGAGACGCCACCTCTTGCCTCCCTCTCCTTTCTACCTCACACCCTGGTAGTCTGTTTGCCTGTGGCTTGGCTGGTTCAGTTGGGTTGTGGTCATTGTTTTTTGACATCCCTGTGAAATGTATGCAGGACTCTCTGCTTGTGCTGGTCCTTTGGCATAAACACTTTTCCTCTTCTTTCTTTTGACTCCCACCCCACCCATATACATGCTTACACATTTTTCTCACATGCCTATTTTCTTTTTACACTGGAAGCTGAGAGGAAACAGAGAATGAGAGAGCAGCTCTTGAGGAGACATCTAACCTGAGAAAATGGGAGTTTTTTGTTCCTATTTGTTTATTTTTTATTAAAATATACTTAAGAAGTAGTTCCTGGAAGATGCTTGCTGTCCGGAGCCAAACATCACCCCATGGGCAACATAGTATAGGATTCCTCTGGCAAAAATGGTTTTCACTCCCCTGGTTCACACAAATGTCCTTCGATCCCACAGCCCAGCTCTTCTAGTTGGCTCTGGGCACCACATAGCTGGCTCACTTCTGTCCTCACTGTAGAATTGGAAGAGGAGCTGAATTCTAGGTCATGGCATGGGGTGCACAGAAAGGCTTGTGATAGACAGGGAACCACATCTTTTTAGAAAATATATGGGTTAGATTCTAAGTCATGATTCTAAATACTGGATTTTTAGAATGGTTTTTATATTTGCAGTTCACTTCTGATTATGCCATCCCTAGTATGTGTTTGTTTGTTTGTTTGTTTGTTTGTTTTTCCCACAGAACAACACAGCCTGGGGATGCACTTTGAGGAAACTAGTTTTATTTCAACCTTTGTTTGGTCTCTTACTATATAAGGTGAGATGACAGCAGGTTGGGGTATGATCACCAAACAGAGAGTAAGTAGCAAAAGTCAGTCGGAGAAACAGATAAAAGGGAACCTGTGCATCACTGCTGGGTGGATTTCTCCCAGATGTCCGCATTCCATAGGATTTGCAGAAACAGAAGGAGAAAGCTGACCTGCCACCACTGTACAAGACAGGGCACATTCCATGTCAGCTGGTATTAAAGAGATGAGTGATTCCTGAAGCCTAGAGCATTTGGAACATTTAGGTTACCCTCCCTGGCTCACATGGCTTCAAATTCTCTCACACAACCCCACTTCAAAGTAGGACAGAAATTCAGAAGACTCCACTGTCTAATAGACTGACAGCAATCCCCACCCCCAACACCCCCCCCCCAAACACACACACTGCTGGAGATTGAAGCCAAGGCCACGTTAAACACACACACACACACACACACACACACACACACACACACACACACATACAGAGCCTAGATTTTCTTGGGCCATCGGTCTAGCAAACTTTCTATTGAATTAATCAAGTTTATTTCCATTAATACCACAATTAATGTGTTGTCCTAGAAAATGAGAAGTTTAATGGACACAGAGGGAAGGATCATAGCGAAAGGTCATTTGGGCCCTGGGTGGCCTGTCCCAGTGTATGGGGTAAATTGAGGAGGATTTTTTTTTTTCTTTTTAGAAGTCAGAGAATTAGAAAGACATGAAAAACTGAGGGTATCAAATACTGAGAGAAGCCTGGAGACTACAAGTGAGTAGTGCTACTGAGAGAGATGCGGCTGTACAGAGGGATGCCGCTGTACCGTTGCTACCCGCGCATTTAATCACCATTAAATGACTCACTAGTGTAATTGGATGCAGTTGTTTAAATAACCCATATGAAATAGCCCAGGCACATTTGAATACTTTAGAGGGACAGGAGAGAAGGAGAGAGTATCTCTACAAAATATGTGATCTAACTCCCCGCACCACTGCCGGAGACTGCTGGAAAAACCTAACTGGAGTCCTGAACAATAAGGAAGGGCTTGTTTTGCTGGTTTTGTAAGATAATTGGCTCAAATCATCTGTTTATTTCATGGGATATTATATCTTCCTCTGACAGGAAATGCTTGAAATATTTCTTTCCAAGTCGAAATGGCTGAGTGTGTGGTTCCTAGTGGAAAGCCATACACAGGGCAAACAGCAAGTCGTTCTGTTTTTCATGGCTGGGGTAGTGACTGATGGTCACTAGGGGCTTGCTTCATGCTGGATCCTGGGCTGAGAACTCTGCCAGTGTATTCTGTGACACTGTCGCAGTCATCACTTGTAGTAGGTACCGTTATCATCTTCATTTCTCAGGTGGAAAAACAAAAAAGATGTTACAAGACAAATTTCACAACTACTCAGTCTTTTAAAGTAAAAGGTCAAGCCAGAAATTGAAGAGAAACCAGAAATCTATTTGAATCTTCTCCCTGCAACGCCCTGCTGAGGTGAGGCTATAGCTACAGCCAGCACTACTGTGGCTACTGTGGCTACCATGGATGCTGAGTGAAATGACAGGAACAGATAGAAGGGTTATTTGTGTTGGAAATAGTTTCCACATAGGTTGTAATGCATTCTTAGTCACACAGGGCTCTAGTAGAGGCACAGCAATTTAAGGCCAGGATCACCACTGCAGTGCTTACTCTAGCTCCTGCTGTGTATCACTCCACAAGTCAACCAGAAAGCATCATTGCATCTCCTGAAACTGTAATATGAAAGAATTTGATGATTTTGAGAGAGACAAGATGTTGTGGTTTAAAATAAAAAGGTCCCCATAGGCCCATAGGGCAGTGGCACTATTAGGAAGTGGGGCCTTGTTTGAGGAGGTGTGGCCTTGATGGAGGAAGAGCTTTGAGGTCTTATGTGCTCAAGCTATGCCCAGTTGACATACAGTCTCCTGCTGCCTGCAGATTAAGATGTAGAATTCTCAGCTCCTTTATCCTGCATCATGTCTGCCTGCATGCTGACATGCTTCTTGACACAATGATAGTGGACTAAGTCCTCTGAAACTGTAATCCAGCCCCAGTTACATGGTTTCCTTTGTAAGAGTTGCTGTGGTCATTGTGTCTCCTCACAGCAATAAAAGCCTAAGTTAGACGCAGGCTTTCCAGCTTCAACATATGAAGAGTATAAAACATTTGTGAAAATGGGAGTCTCCTCACACACTTAAAAATATTACACACAGAAGTAATTAGCAATATATTTTGTGGAATTCTAATGTCACTTGGCTAAATGTTTTGTAAATGGACGTTGCCAAAATTGAGAGAAAACAGGACAAGCTGACTACCTTGCAAGAGAGGTGACTTGGGAAGTCGAGAACAAGGAAGCACATGGTCTTTATGAAGCAGTGGCCTTTCCTCCATGACTTTTCTTGTCTCTAGATGAAGCCCCTAGCTCTTCTAGATGGAACCTCCACCTGACTGTTAACAGCTATTCTAGCGACCTGTCTCCCAGTTAGAAATTCTAAGTGGGATGTTTGCCAGGCAGCATTAATCATGTGTGTGAGTGCGCTTTCATGGTTCCGACCTATGGCATCTCACCCTTTCATAGGTTATGGCGCCAGGTAAAATTTAGTACAAGTTAAAATGAAGTTTCAGGCAAATGAGGAATAAATTGTGATCCAGGTTACTTAAGACACATTCACACGGACGGCTTATTCCTTGTTCATCGGACATTCAGATTTAATCTAGTGTCTTGTCTTGAATCACAGCCACCATTCTCATGGCAGAAAGGATGATTCACAGAGAGCTTTGGGTGAGATCTGGGTCAAAGGTGTGGCAAATTGGAACTCTGGCATTTCAATTTGTACACATCATTTTGTCTACTTTGGCAGACTGGTGTTACACATCTGTCCTGCTGTGCATTATCAGTGGGAGGATTTGCTTTTGGGTCTCCCATTAGGCGGCTCTCTGCATTTTCAAGGGAAAGCATATTCATATACAGCATTAAACTGATTCATAAAAATCAAAGAGATTCTAGCCATTGATATGGGGCTTCCAAAGGATGTAGCACAGTTTGGCCCACATATGTGGCTATGTTCTTTGAACTAATTGGGAAATACTGGATGCTGGCAGGCTTCAATAGGTAAATATGTTTCCCCTTTAGGGTGATTTGTCTAATTAGCTGTGGAAAGACTTTCTTGGGGCTTCAGAAAGCTTTTCCTATTTGCTAATCAGGCAGCTTCCTCACCTTCTCCCAGCCCCCAGGGCAGATGCTACACTCCCTACACTGAACTTTGCTCAAATTTTTTTTTTTTTTTTTTTGTCAAGCAGGATAATATTGCAGACAGAATCTTTGACTTGGAATGAGGAGAACTCCCTGTTTGGGGACTTCACTACATCTTGGAGAGCAAGTATTTAAAAACTGTGATGCTCTGTGATGGTGCATCAGCTGCCATTTCTAATGTACTGCAGAAATGAGCCTGGGGGAGGGACATGGGTACAGCTAGGTATACAGTAAGGTAAGTATTAATGCTTCCCTTTCAAGGCCCATCTTTCAGGACTTTGGCTCTGGTGGAAACTGGGTTTCTTGAAAATCTACATGCAGATTTCCTCCTTCAAAGGGAAGTACACTCTAGATACCAAAGAGGGCAATATTTTGTAATAAAATTTAGAACATACCAGGGTCCAAAGTTTTTTGTCTATATGATTCTAAATATGCAAGATTTAAATAGACCTTAAAGACTGAATAGATCCATGAAGCCACATAAATGTCCAGAGAAGCTAGTTTTAGGGATCGCGATATGGAGGACATGATTGGTTTAGGAAGCCCAATGGTGCATACTCACTCATGTTTCTGGGTCAACATAAAGACAATGTCAACGGAAAGAGTACGTGGTTTGTTTTCTGGCTGCACTTCTTGCTAGTTCATCTTTTGGTGCAGAAAGGACATTGTTTTCCACAGAACACTCTAGAAAAGCAGGTAAAGACAAACACCAGAATCCTTTCTTCACTTAACCTCCACAGATCCCTGTAGAAAGAGACAATTCAGGTTTTACCATATCTCTTTAAGGGACAATGCCAAGGTTACATCAATATCATTACATATTCATGTCAATGAAGAAATTGGATTTGTGAACACAGAGGCTCATATTTGATGTTGCAAAAACAGTTAAAAAGAACCTCCTACATAGATTTTACATTGCTGCATGCATAGCGATAATTCTTGGCCTCTGTTTTATCTAAAACCTGAGATTTATTTACTTAGCATTTATTCATGTCTTGAAAATTGTGGGAAGAGACATGCAACTTTCCTGCTTTCTTTCTGATTAAACGCCAAACTTCCTTTCACCAAAAATATCACACAGTGTTTTGGACTCTGGTGTATCTTGAGGGAGAGATAAAAAGCACAGTTCTGGATGAAGGATGCTTCTTATCAGAGGTGGATACAGTGGCGGGGTCAACTCATCTCTCTGGGAACTTTCTGTCTCCAATGTCCCTTTATACTGAGATTTGTCTTATGTGATTTAAGAAGAGAATCATTTCTATTTAGTGTGTGTATGCTTTTACACATATGTAAATGCACACCTCCATAGCATTAGTATAGAGAGGTCAGAGGGCAACTTGAAGGTGTCAGTTATATTCTTTGACCATGTGGGTCAAAAAAATTATACTCAGGTTCTCAGGTTTGGCTTGGGTTTGGTGACAAGCTCCTTTACCTGTGAAGCCATCTCACCTTGTTGGCCAAAATTTTTGTAACTTCCCCTCCCCCCATCATCAAAAATATCAGACTAGCTAAATTTACTACATAGTGAAGAAAAAGAAGTTTGTTTTGCATCACTACCACCTATCAATTACTAGGTATGTTTAGATTTTAATAACCTGTGGTTATAGCATTTAAAGAAAAAGGCATATCTATATCTATATTTATGTATCTATCTAGGTATATGTAGGGAGATAGATATATCGAGAAATCGCTAGCTATCACACAGAACTGACTTCGAAGCCACGCTGTTCTGAAGTTATGTTGCAGGTCATGACGTGGTTTTCAAAAAGAAGACATCACTAAAAAATCCCTTTCTGATATCTGATTTTGGAAATCAGATTGGACAAAAGGCTGAAATTTTGTCTCTCCTTGAAAGATAATTTCATTTCAAGTCTCCATATTTTTTAGTCTAACTAACCTCTCCAAAGAACCACTCAGTTGGCAATAAATGGAGAATGACTTTTTATGCTTTTTATAATGCCTGGTCATCTAAAAAAGAAATCCAACTGAAGGGGGAATGCACAATGGTATTAGCTTTTTACTTTGTAAGTGTGTGGATACGTTTTGTAGAGTAAAGCATGGCTTTTTATTGCTGTCTCCGAGTAGTTTAGTTTAACAGATGGAATTCAAGACATTCAGTGATGACACATCCTCTGAGAGAAGGGTGGTCACAAATTCTTATGGAAATAATGACAGCTTCAAGGAAATCTTTATGTGAATGTGCCATGGTATCAAACTTTTAAAATGTAGACCTTAATATCCCTCATCAGCAAATTAGTCGTTAGTATATTCTTATAAATTCCAAATCCTTCAGTCTGTACCTAGCAGAAGAGAAAAATCACCATGGCACATTATGTGTTTATTGGCACAAATCTGAAAAAGATACATACTGGGGTCCCAGAATGAGTTGGAGGGAAAAGGTAGATACAATCAAGATATTTTATATGTGTATGTAAATTTTTCAAAAAAATGTTATTCAAAAATTTTGCCTTTATTGCATTTTTAGTCAATATTTCTGGTCACTATTATTTAGCAAAAGAATTCAGATGCTATGTCTAAGGAAACCATGTAGTGTTTTGAAAAAGAAACTACTGAAATTAAGTAAATAGAAAAAAATATGTGGATTTGTGTGTGTGTGTGGTATATGTATTTATTGTTTTATGTATCTTTTGGTTTAAAATAAGCAGTCACTAAAATATTAAATAATCATTAAGATTATTTTGAGTACAATAATTATATTAATCTTACATCAGAAGCAAATTCAAAAATTAGAATAGCTACTATTGACTTCAATAAGCTCGCTCTACCTTAGTCTTGTATTTCAAAAATAAGAGTAAGCAGTGCAAACACACAATTTGCAAAATGTGGACCTCAGTCCTCAAACATTCCAAATGGCAGACATTCCATAAGGCTTATTTTCCTTAGCAAATAAATGGTCTCAATGGTGTTGGAAAGGTGGCTCAGTGGTTAAGAACCTTCCTGTTCTAGCACGAGATGTTGATTCTTTTCCTAGACCCCATGTGGCAACTGCTGACCCTCTGTAACAACAGTTCCAGGTGATCTGACATATTCTTCTTACTTCCAAGGGCATTGCACAAATATGGTGCCCAGACATACATGCATGTCAAACACCCACATATATAACATATATTCATTTTTATGAAACCGAAAAGATAAATTTAATAAACATAAATACTCAATGTGGCTTTTAGACAGTGTTTACTCTCAGTAATGGTTCCAAGTGAGGAAGTCTGGAGTTAACTCGGAGTCCTTAGGGGATGGAAAGTGTCCAACTTTCTTCCTGAACTTTCTTCTCTTGATAATTATTTGAAAAATCATTTCTAACAATGTGCCAAATCTGTGAACAGAATACAAACTGCTTCTTGTGTTTTTATTTTCACATTTTCTTTTTGTTACTCAAGCAACTGTGGTTCCCATAACTTGCATTCATTTGAAGTAAGACAGGCCTCAACATGAAAGGAAATCATGCTTTCTGTCGTACTGACTTGAGTGAAATTTCTAGATAAGTAGAATATGAAAGATTCAGTGTGGCTGGTCATGGTTCTCACTTTAAGTACATCTGGAAACACCCTTTTCCCTTCATGACCCAGTTGACCTCTGTCCTTCATTCTGGCCACTCCAGAGAGAAGAATCCCTCCCCTTCCCCTGCTGCTTTCCAGAAGCCTGTTAGCAGTAAGTCCCCAAACTAGCAACTCCTAGCTATCTGTGCAATCAGTGTGAGCAGGAGTTTAAATATTCTGGAAGCATCTAATTCTTGTCTCTCTAGAAGCCATGCACACAATCCAACCCTCAAGTCTCTTTTCATGTAGGCCTACTTTTTGTCTTCCTTCTCTCAAAACATTAACTGCAAGCCAGATTATGCATGTTTTTAAAAAACAGAAAATTGGCTTGTTTCTACACATTTTGTTTCTTGTCTTCAGACATTAGTATCCTACTATCCTACGTGCTTAAAATGTTCCAGTGCTGTGTTCCTCCCAAGTTATTTACAGCCCATTAAGATGGCAACGTTTGGAAGCAAATCCAATGTAAATATTGGAAGGATTCCTAGTTTTAATCGAGATGTACTGACTTAGTTTTTGTAAGTTTGAGATATCCATTTGGCCATTTTTATTTTTGTCCCCCCCCCCAGGACTGAATTATAATTTTCAGGGTAATACAAAATAAAAAGGGAAGAAAAGAAAGTAATCTTTTCAAGCAAGACAAGTCACTTAAAATAAAATAAAGTCCTAAAGGTAGGAGGACTAAGGTGACATCACTCCCCAGCTTCCTTGATATCAGAAGGCTTTAGGGTCCCGTGATTAAAACCAAGAGTAGAGGATTTGGAAGATTCTGTGACATTGCTGCTTCTTCCTAGGAAACAAGTTATTGCATACATGTACCTCGAATACTGACTTTACTTTATCAACTTAGAATCTCAACATATGAGGGAAGGTATCGTCATCTCCTGTTCACGATGGGCTGTTGTTGCAAGGTTAGCCCACCAGGGACCACATGGACACTCTTAAAACTGAAAAGAAAGTCTTCATCACCGGCCAGCAGCTGCATGGGGAGCATGCTCAAATCATGCAACACCAATCCTCATAGCTCTTTGTCTTCTACGCACCAAACCCACCTCCTGATTGACACACTTCAGTTAGCAAGAAGCAGAACTACAGAAGCCAAAAAGCAAGGTGAGTACATGTAGAAACTTTCCTGGAACCTAGAGCTGCAAACCATTTTCTTGATGGATCAGATCTCTGTTGACGTTTTGTCAGGTATTGAGGCCCGTGTGCTGGGTTTTAAGGTCAGAATGGTGCCTCTAACATAGATAGCATTATTTCTACTAAGATCTGGGGCCTATTACATTCCCCCACTGGTTCTATGAGTCAAATCATGGATTCAGAATGGAACACGAGTTAATATTGTCCCTCAGCACTTAATAGAGTGTTATCTCTGTATTACATAGTTACCTAGACAGTTGAGCAGACAAGATCCTAGAGGGAGGGCTAGGAGCAAAAGAACATGTGGCCCAGCCCTGACTGTAAATAGAGTAGTTAACCAGAAGGACAAGGAAAACAAAGACTGATAGCAGTTCTTAGAGGCTTAGCATCTCTCTTCTCTCTTCTGAAGTCTATTTCTGACCATTGAAAATAGAGAGGCAGGGAAGGTACACCAAGCGATAGCCTTGTTTACCACATCATAGAAGAAATCACAGTGTAAGACTACAAATTCAGGAGAAACTAGAGGCCACTGAATCACTCTTGAAATAATTGACCCACTCCTGTGATTACAGTAAACCATCCACGAGAGGAGCCCTTATGACATAATGTTTCCTTAAGCTTCATCTTCTAACTTGGTTACAGTGAGGATTCAAATTCCACAGCAAGAAACTTGACTGGCACATTCAATCCCTGGCAGGGGTATTGGCTTCTCTTTAAATGAAGCAAGCAGCTCTGTTGTATTGTCTTCTCTCACCTCTCACCAGGTGTTCTTAAAGAACTGCATATGGCTTCTAATATCGGAAGACCCTGGCCAAGGGTTGATTGAGGTGACTCTGGAGGTCTCAGGACCCTGACTACGTTTTTACAGCATTGCAGACACAATTATGCTGAGACACAAGAGCACTGCAAATATTTCCATTTGCAACTTGATTGACACACAGAAACACTGTTTGTTAGAACAAGTGATGTGTATTTGTTAGCGCATTGGTCCCATTACCAGAGCGAGTGCATGTGGACATTTTACATCCCAGGAATCCCTGGGAACCACATAGTGATGAGATTTTGTTGGTTTGATGCACCCATCGCAAAAGGAGTTCCTGTTCTAAGATTTATCATCTTCATGCTTCTGTGGCCACATATGGTCATTTAGAGCTGTCCCCTACATGAGAGTGGTAAAAAGCTACATGTGCAGAGAACACAGCTAAGTTCATGTAAGAAGGTGCATTCTCTGATGAGTTCTTTCCTCCACCACCTCTGTCCTCCCTGGATCACAGCTCATCTATGTTTCCAACCTTCCTGTGACATCATTGGGTGCTGTTCTGCGCCTCTCTCCCATGTTAGAAGATGCCCTGGAGAGCACAGAGCACTCCCAGCAGTCTGAAGTGATCACACGAGACAGGGGAGTGGAACTGGTGTCTGAGCTAAGCCAGCCTTGGCTTCCACATTCCATTTTTAACCTGTGCATGCCCCAAGCAATGTACTGGGCAAACATGATGCTTAGCTAAATTAAGCAGACCAGTCAAGCAAATCCTATAGAGTCTCCTACAGTAAAGAGAGAAGCACTTTTCAACCCCACCTCATTAGCCAGGCAGCAGCTGCTGAGCCAAGAGGAGGCAGGTAAAGTGTAAGCTTGACAATTGCTCATAGCTCCAATGGCCTGACTTGCACTGTTGGCACTTGTATCATCCTGGCCTCAATCAACCAATTATTCAGTGGCAACTATTCAGTATGCATAGTTGTCTAGAAGATTGGGGATACTTCTGTAAATAAATAAAAATTATTTCAGTAACATCAAAATTTCAACAAAACTGTAAACTGTAAAAAAAAAAAATAGTAAAAAGTAAAAATAAAAAGAATTTTAAGAGTGTGTAAAACACTCCCTCCCCAGTTCCAAAAAAAAAAAAAAAAAAAAGCATGTTTCAGTTGTATTTTTTTTGCAAGGCTCATGGACCAATTCCGGGAAGCACGGCTCCAGGCAAGAGCCTTCACCTGCATGGGCTAACCCTAGTCTGTAGCTTTCATCTTTGAGAGAATGTGTTGCTGAATTTCTAGCCTCCGGAGATTGGCTAGTTCCACTTGTTTCTCTCATCTCCTCTGTTGGACCTGCCACATTTTACAGAGGGTAGAATATAAGAAGCTCACATTCCTCTGGACCCTTCAGAGCCCCAGGCTCAGAGCCCACTTGTGCCACTGTGGTGAGCTGCATGGTTCAAAGGTTCAATCTTCCTAATTGCTATCCAATGTCGTTTCTGAGGAGGAAGTGTGAGAAACAACCAGGAACTGTGATAAACGGCTCTTAGGGATCAACACATCAAACATAACTCCACAGATGTTTCAATGCCAAGAATGCTATTCAGAGACGCTGAAACATCCAGCTGCTGGGGTGAACTGTGGCCAAGAAGATTCCAGAAATCTCATGAACCAGTGGCTGCTGATGGCTATGGCTGCTGAGCTAATGGCTGCTCTGTGGCTCACTCAGACTCCCGGTACTCAAGGAACATAAATGAACTGCCTCCAAAACTCCTGAAAGATGGTGTTTTGTCTTGATCCTGAAATAAACACTCAGGCCCCATGTTTGTATTCAGTCACCTCACCTCCTAATAACTTTGCAGGTTAAGAACACCCCTCCAGACACTCTTTCTTCCATTCAATATTCCCAGCACTTCATATCCCAGGAATGTTCGCATGAGGCATGTGGGTCGGTGACCACTTTAGTAGCTACTACATGTTATTGATCCAGCCGTTTTGCAAGCTAGCTCTCCAAAGCACACCTTCAACTCCTCAGCAGGAAGGGCAAACAAGAAACTGAATGGTAAACCAGAGTTAGTGGCTTTCTAGAAAGCCCTCCAAACCATGGCAGGGGCCGAGGAGCTTGAGGATCCTTTGGGGCAGTATCCAAAATTCCTATACCCCACTGAATAAAAAATAGGATCTTTGCTGTTTCATGGTGTGATCATTAGTGTTTAAGTAAATAGAGTCTTGCATCTGCATGTGAAGAAAAACTGTAGATAATGTCTGAGTAGTAGTAGTAGTGTTGGCATCAGGCTCCAAACCCAGTGACATCACATCTAGGCGACCCCCATATTGTTGCCAAGGCAACCACCATACATTCCCAGAATCCATCTGGCTACCACACCTTTACCTGGGAGAGGCTATATCACTGCCCACATAAAACAGACAGAAACCCTTGACCGCTCTTTCCTCTTCCTCTCTCTTCTTCTCTCTCTTCTTCCATCCTCTTCCTTTTTTTCCCCCTCTCCCCATCTTTGCCCTATCTCCTGAATAACACCCCCTCCGTTGGAACTGTTTGGTCTGGTGTGGTCTGTTCTAAGCTGTATACGGACATCTAACAAGTAGTAGTAGTAGTAAGTAGTAGTAGTAGTAGTGTGTGTGTGTGTGTGTGTGTGTGTGTGTGTGTGAGAGAGAGAGAGAGAGAGAGAGAGAGAGAGAGAGAGAGAGAGAGAGAGAATTTCTTTCTGAATTTTATTTAGCATCAGAAGCTTTCCTGCCTGCCAACTTGACCCACTGCAATAGAGACAGCAAAGACACTTGGGATTGCTTACAGGCACTCAGTTTTCTGTGGTTCTTGAATCATCACTTCTCTGACTACTGCAAAGCACTTGCATCAGACACAAGGCAGAGTACCCAACAAGTTTGGGCATTGGGCATCCTGCTAGGTTCTGGGATCAGAAGCAAAACTATAGCTGCTCACAGAATTGCCACGTCTGTCTTTGTTAGTCTAAAACAAACTGAGCATCTTTCTCACCTTGCTTTTCAGTATCCCCAGTGCACTAACATCTCTCCCACACACTCACTGACTAGCCTCTCCTGTTCATCAAAATCCCTGTTCCTATTATCACCCTGTATGTTCTGCTTCCTGTTACAAGCAACTCCTCTCAGTTTCACTTTGACATTCAGCTGACTAGCAAGTTCACCCTTCTACATTTCCATAGGAGCAGAGACTCCTGTGCTAGCTCTTGTAGACTGAAGACAGAGGGCTCTGTCAGGAACATGTGGACCTCCAGAAAGAATGGCATCTACTACCCTAGTAGGAGTCCAGAAGTGCTCTGATAGTAGAAGGGACAGCACCCCCGCAGGCCAGGAAAGACAGGGACTTCACCACTCCCTTATTCTATGAAGACAACCCTTCAAACAGGAAGAATGGCATGGAGTGCCAGCATTATTCCCATGAGAATTACCCCCCCCCCCCGAGAACCAGCTGGTTTAGTATTTTGATGCAAGCGTTTAACTGTCCCTGTCTATGGTTCAAACCATCAAATCTCTTTTCAAGCTGCGTGGCCTGTGAGAAGAGTACCTCTAATACTGTGATTTCTAGCCTCTTTCCTCTTACATCTCTCCACATTTGCCACATCTCCTTCCCACCACTGGCACACGCTCCTTGGCATCAGTATTCAGCCATGGTTTACTAGCTGCCCCACCAGCTCTTCAGAATAGGAGCCAGTGACCAGGGCTGCATCTCTTTCCCCTTCCCTTCCCTTTCCTGCTGAGTTAAGAAACATATTCATGAATGAGCAGCCAGATTCATTTGATTCATCTGATTACTTTTGGATTCTTTGTATAAAAAGAATCTGGTCCTTGCCATTTATTGATGAAATTCATTTGCATATTCAGAAATGCTTAAAAAAGACTTTTTTTTTTTTAAATGTGGAACTAGCCATCAGAGAGAGAGAGAGAGAGAGAGAGAGAGAGAGAGAGAGAGAGAGAGAGAGAATAACATAATGGCCATATAAACATGTGATTGCTATTTATTGTGCCATCAGGGTTCTCCTTGTGAGACTAAAGTCTCAGAATTATTTATAATCATGTTGGGAATAATATCAATACACGCATCCCCCTTCCTTCCACTTCTGTTTGAATTTGGTGTGCAGAGAAACTGAATTTGAAAATGCCGGCCCTGAAGACATACTACAGAAGCAGCCCTGTAGGGCTTGCTTCCTCTCACAGGAAGGGTAGGATATCACATGAGAGGTGCACTGTGCTGACCTTTAATGTTTCTCTTTAATGGGGTGGAGGGAGGGAGGAAATTCAGAGAAGGATACTTGGAGTAGGTAACTCCCACTGAGAGCACTGAACTTGTGTGTCTCGCAGCCCTTCAAGTTAGGAAGCTCAATTGTCTGGACTACAGAATAACCTTATATTTATTTATTGCAACGTGTTCTATATAAGAAATGGACTGGGGACCCGCTCAACAGTCTGGTGCGCGAAGAAAAATTTAATGAGGGTTTCCTGGTCTACTCGTCTCTGCCAGGACTTCAGAGTGTCTGCAGTCACACAAGGTTAAGATAATGACCATCAGACCATTCCATTCTTCACATTTCTGCCCAGAGATAAATGAGAATGTGCTTCCCTGCTGGGCACACATCCTTTTTATTAATACTGGGTGAACAAGAATGGAAGCACGTTTGGCTGCAGAGGAAAACTAACAGAATTGCAAATGCAGAGCGTAAGAGCTCCCAGTCTAAGGCAGGGTTTTCAAAGTAGGAGTGCAGAAAAGGAGGAGAAAACTACAGGAGAAGCCCAGCGACTGGAACAAAGCAGAGCAGCATATTAAAACTGCAGTATCACACCAGAGGGACCCAGGAGTGCATCAGTGCATCCTTGGCTCTGGAGGAAACAGACTATGGCAGAAAGGATTGGACCAAGGTGCAGCATTTAGTTCCAGCTCCTTCTATTCATCTGAACCCATAGGACTCATTACTTCTGCAAACATTTGATGACAAGCTCCCCTCCCCCATCTTTGTGTCCTATACCACGTATTCTCATGTGGCTGCAGGGCTGCCCTCACATAATTCTTGTACTAACTATACACCCAGATGTACAAACGGCAATCACTCCAGAAAAGTAGCAGCAGCCTATGGGGAATTTACAAATTATCACGAGAAAGAGCATCTGTAGCCAGTTTCTATATCACCTGCCCTGAAATTTGTCTTGTACTTCGTGAGAATTGGATATAATGAAGATTCAATGAACCAAAAGCTCCATCCGGGCAGATGCGTGAACTTAGAAGTTTCCAACTAAGAGAGTTCAGTCTGTTTTTCATCCCCAATGTCCTAGGGAGTGTCAGAAGTTTTATTTCATCAGTGGAAAATGAGATGAATTTCTCTCTGGATCCATGAAAATGTACAGTTCTCATTAAACCGTATTAAGCATGTTCTCTTTGAGCAGGCGGCTCCTGTGAACACTGCAAATGACCATCTTCAACCACAGAAAAGAAATCAGTGATCAAATCATCAATGACCGTTGGTTTACTAGGCAGAAAGCCGTGGGTTCAAAGTAGACTATCTGATTAGAAGAAGTCGCTCCAATCAAGGGTCCACATTCAGAAAAGGGGAGAGAGAAGGGGCCACTTGGTGGAGAATGGGTCCCAACTCCTGGTTTACAAAGCTCTAACAACCCTTGGCTCAGCCTTGCTTCTTGAGGCTAAAATGAGACTGACACATTAGCAGTGCTGATTAGCTGTGAGGGAAGGTTTCTGAAAAGAAACAAATGCACAGAAATCAGTTCAATCCTTAAGTAAGACTTGATTCCCACTGCTCCGCTCTCTAGACAACATTACCCATCTGACGATCTTCTTTGGCATTCATCTGTTTTCTCTTTGTTCCATTTACTCTTCCCGCTTTCTCTCTCCTCTCTTTATTTTATTCATCCCTTTTTGTAATACGCTTCTTAGAATTAAGATTTTCATCTTCAATGCCTCATTCTCAAGAATATGTTGAATTTTTAAAATACAATAAGCTGATTTGCAGTCAGGGACTGCCCACAGGCACAGGACACACTTTGAATTGTGCTAGCATCCCTCTGGTATGAATGGAGACAGGCAGGAGGCTGGGCTTTGTAGACTTCTGGCAGTGCACGGATAAGGAACAAAATAAAGAAAGACCCTCCATGAGCAGCATGATCTGCGAAGATGAGACAGAGACCCTGGGATCTGAGTGACTGTGAAACACCTCTAATGAACTCTCCGACTCTGCACTCCCTTCCAGAGCAGGGAAGACTACAAAGCAAACCATCAGGCTTGAAAGAGCAGCGTGTGGGAGGGAGGAAGACAAAAGTCCCAGGCTGGAGAAAGACTCTGCATTAGTGATAAGCCCTCCAGTCTCACAGGCAGACATTTCTTTCCTCTCCTGTGGAAAAGCATTTTCTTAAACACACTGTCTTCCTTTGCTGGTGTCCTTCATTAACTTCTGTTTTGCTAATGTGTTTGCTGGAAATAAGCAGAACGGGTTTTCTATTTATCTGCATGTTGTGTAAACAGCTACTGCAAGCCAGTGAGGCAAACAGCAGGGTTGTGTTTGAAGAGGCTTGGAGTTATAGCAAATCTGGCAAACATTCATAGACCACAATCAGGGGCTTACAAAAGATGGGAGTTAAGGGGAATCTGGGGCTGAAACACATAAGGTGTCAACACAGATGGATCTATTTTGTTCTGTTAATTTGCTCTCTCTCTCTCTCTCTCTCTCTCTCTCTCTCTGTGTGTGTGCGTATGTATGTGTGTCTCTGTGTGTGTGTGTCTTATTTCCTCTCTGAAAGTGCTTAGGCAAAGATAAAAGTATTACCAAATTAATTACCGAATCAAGTAATTGGATCAGTTCAGGATGAAAATGTTTAAACCAAATATTAAATTTCACAACAGAAAACAAAACGACACAGTCACCATCAGAAAATGGGGCATTTCTCTGGGCCTTTTTTTTTTTTTCTTTTAAGAGTTGTGCTTGGAATATGCTTTTTCAAATGTAAATTTCAACAGCAGGAATGATTGATTCAGACCAAGGTTGCTGGAGCAGAGCAGTCCAGCCACAGTTTCTATGGGGGGCTGTAGTGTACTGTACAGTCAGCTCCCTCTGTGCTGGAGATAATACACAGTTGCTTGCGTTTCTGTATCAGAAATCAAGGGTCCAATGGGGAAGAACTGATGGAAACCCTAGGCACAAAGCACTTTTATTTTGTTGCAAATACACACAAAGTACAGTAATTTAGAAAATGGATTTTCTTCATACTTGAATATACTACACAGTAAAAACTCTGGATTCTCAACATTGAATGCTACAGTCTTAATGTAGCATTAATTTAGTTTTAATGTACCAGTCTCTTACATTAGTTTTAAATGTGCCAGTCTCTTAGCCAACTATACAACTTGTGAGTGTTTTGTAGCATTTATTAGTAGGGGCACATCTAGCAGGTCATGTCATCTGTCCAATTGTCTCATCTGTTGAATGGGAATAGACATCATATTCAGCTTCTACAGTGTAAATATGAGTATTATGTAAAGACAGCACAGCACCTGGCAAAATATAAACAGCCAGCACCTAGTCACTATGTTCTGCATCAGTTTGCAAAACCTGTTACAAATAAAAAATCTGGTTGTTTAAAATAAAATAGCACTAACATCTTTTTTATTATTATTTAAAAGAAACTTAAATTGGAACAATTTCAGATTTACAAAAGCTTGCAGACTTCACAATGTCTATGCTTGGCCAAGATCTTCCAGTTAACATCTTGCATAATTGCCGTACATCTGTGAAGACCAAGAACCTGACAGTGATGGATTGCTACTGACTAAACTCCAGACTTACCTTGTTTGAATAACACTGGCCATTTGAAGAAGGTTTCTTTTGTAAAATGTTCAAGATCGACTTTATCTGTTTTTTTTTTTTTTTTTCCCTCAAGCCTAGTCCAGGGGTGTTGGTTTGAGAAAGAATACCTCAGATGTACAGCATATTCCCAGCATGTGTCTGCAGGTTCTTCAATCAACAGATTTCATCATTAGCAATGTTCACAGTGATTAAGGTAGTAGTGGCCCAGTTTCTTCACTGTTAAGTAGCTAATTTTTTTTTCATTTTAATACTAATGTTAGGAAACATGTTGTCATGTCTGTTGCAGGAGGTATTAGAAATAAAGGCTGGTCTGGCCAGCTCCCGGCCTGGTCGCCATGTTCCCACTCTAAGTTCCTGCACTAACTGCAACACCAGTGGCACCAGCCCAGGACTCTGGCGTGACTGCTGCTTCCACTGGTCAGCTCCTGGAGTCCGTGACTCTATGTATGGGCCCTAGGTCAACTCCACCACCATCGTAGTGTTTGGCTCAACCCCAGACAATATCCGCCATCCTCATGGTACCCAGTAGAAAGAAGACTCTTAATGCTTAAAGATTATTTAATAGATTTATATATTAGCAAATACTCAATACACAAGATGCCCACACAATTAGAATTGTTAGCCCAATTACATAACCTTGATATGAATAACTACCCGAGAGTGCTAGAGACAGGTAAGTCAGCCACCATTTCTCCTCTCCTTCCCCCTCCTTCTCGCTTCCTCATCCCCAGACTTTTCTGCTGTACCTCCCCTTCTACTGCCCAATCACCAGCTCTAGCCTTTATTTTACAAATTAAGGTGGGCAGAAGGTTCACAAGAAGTCACCTGTATTCACTCCTGGTCTGCAGCCCTTGCTGGGAAAGCAGAATTAGCATCAAAATACAAGACCAGGGCTATCCACAACACATGTCCAGTTCAAATGTAAAAGAGGGAAATTAAACTCTTTGTCCTGTAACCCAAGTAAAGAAAAAAACTTTATTTGTGGTAAAGATTTGTCACTCTTTTCTCTTCTATATAATGTTCTATTCAAATAGATCCATGTGTGTGTCTGTGTATGCCTGTATATCTATACTATATTTTGCCTGTAATCTAATTCAATTTTACTTTGTTGTTCAAACTCAGCTTTGGGTGCTAGAATGTAGCATTTAAGTTAAACAATCAAAACAAACTCTTGGAATAGCTTTGGCAGTGGGGCTTCCGTAACTGCAATCATCAACGATAAGAAGAAAGAGAATTGAAGCCCATTTCTACCAGAAAAAGAAATCCTAGTCATGGGTTAGTCAAAAGCTCTACGGTAGAGGTATGAGCACTTGAGAGTCAGGTTGACGGCCATGTTTCAGATGCCTTAGTGAAGGTAAGAGAGTGTGGCACCATGTATAACAGATAGCTGATTTTTCTTGGCTGTCCCTGATCACTCTGTCTCCATGAACTTGCGATGAGGATACTGGTGCTCTGGAGACTATACATATATGAATGGATCAAAACAGAGAACCCAAGTAAGATGTGACATTAATGTTGATTTTTTACTGTTACAACCTGTGTAACATGGTGAGAGTCAATATTTTTATCATTAAGACAAGGAAGACACTATAGTCCACAGTTCTGCAGGGGAACCACTAACTACAGTGAACTAATTAATTTTAAAAAATTAGGTATGTAAACAGTGTAAATTCTTTAACTTTTATGTCCAAGAAACAATAATTGTAGATATAGAGATAGATATTTGCAGAAATATTTGCTTTGGACAAGATGAATGCATCATAATCATTTTGGCCATAGAAGCCATAATGTAGCATTTTATATAGAGAGGGTGTTCAAAAACTGTACATTTTATCTATGTGGAATATCTGATAGCACTTGCTTTTATTTTCCATGTCAGTTGCTAGTACTTAAGAGCTTTATGCAATCATGCTTTGAATGTCACTGGTAAGGTTCTTACGAGAGAGAGAGAGAGAGAGAGAGAGAGAGAGAGAGAGAGAGAAAAGAAGAAGAAGAAGAAGAAGAAGAAGAAGAAGAAGAAGAAGAAGGAGGAAGAAGAAGAAGAAGAAGAAAAATAAGAAGAGGAGGAGGAGGAGAGGGGAGGGGAGGAGAGGAGAGGTGAGGAGGGGAGAGGTGAGGAGAGGAGAGGTGAGGAGGGGAGGAAGGGAGGAGAGGAGGGGAGGAGGGGGAGGGGGAAGGGGAGGGGAAAGGAGGGGAGGGGAGGGAAGAGGAGAGGAGAGGAGGGGAGGGGAGGGGAGGGGAGGGGAGGGGAGGGGAGGGGAGGGGAGAGGAGAGGAGAGGAGAGGAGAGGAGAGGAGAGGAGAGGAGAGGAGAGGAGAGGAGAGGAGAGGAGAGGAGAGGAGAGGAGAGGAGAGGAGAGGAGAGGAGGCCTCTGCTCATTCTTTGGGACTTTGCTCAACTTTTCATTTCTCATGAAGTGTCTCCATTTCTTGAGCTCATGCTCAATACAATAAACCCACTGCTTTTATTATCCCATAAAACCCTGTCTCCTAAGGAAGCAATGTTTTCTAGCACCTAACATTTTCTCTAGAGGCCTACAAATGTTATCAAAAGAAAGATTAACAAAAAGGAGGCATACAATTTTTATTTGGATCTACATGCACATAGGTTCAAAGAAAAAAAAGAAGGAGGTTTGGACTTTGGGAAATGATAAGATAGAAGAAATGAAAGAACAGATATTATTAAACTATGACAGGAGAAAGATGGTTTTAGTAAAGACTAGTTTGGACCAACACGCTTAGCAGAGACTCCCTATTTTTGTGGTCAGAGTCACTCTCCTTTCCTTGGGGCAATGGGTAGAGAGTGAGGGGTTCATCTGTTTCCAGGAGACATTTATGTACTGCTTTAGGCAGATAAGGTGGGAGGGAGGGCTGTTCCTGTCCCTAATGATTTCACATTCCCCCCAAATTCTTAATTATCATCATGTCAAATGTCATATTCAGGGTGACAAATCCTAACATCCTTCAACACTCCACTCATAACCTTGGTAACATCTCCCACAACCTTTGCAAGTCTGTGTGATAACGGCTCCCTCCATAGCACTGTCTTCTCTCTGAATAGAAGAAACGTGCCTATTACTCATCCTTTATCCACAGCACCTACCATACTTCCTGTGCCTTTGTATTTATCAGTACATATATTATGAGGGAATTAGATGACATTTACCCCAGGAATAATTTTTGAAACATTATAGAAAATAGACACTGTCATGGATGCTTTAGAACAGAGCAAATACAGTTTGTTTAAACAAGTAAATTATTGATGGCACATGCATCTAACAAGATATTTAATAAATTATGAGAACCTCTTCATGGACAAAATCAATGCACCCAGAATTTCCACAGAGTACTTCCTTTGTTTCTCAAAAGAAGAAGCAAAGTGACATTTCAAGGGGCGTGAATTAGCCAGACAAGCAAAAGGTTGGGAGAACAGTAAGGAACTGAGCCCCACCTTTTGGGAGTAAAGCCCAGCCCCCGAGTTCAATGGCTTCTCTCCTGAGGCATCAAACGTTGACTCCCATAGCATGTAGCTTTGCAGTGGATTTTTTTTTTCTAGTCTCTTGTGTTAGTTTAACTGCAGAGTCATAGAAACACCGCACAGGTTCATGCTAGAAGCCAACATTTCTGTTGGACTCATCACCCACCCTCACATGGATGGAGAGTATGTTAGAGTGACAGCCATTAAAAATAACTGCACTTCAGTCATATCCTTTGCATGACACAGTGTGAATAGCCCTTATATGAAATTCTTCGGCCAGAAATGTTTTGGATATGGGCTACTTTTCTGACTTTTTGAAAAGCTGTCTATACAAAAAGAGATATCATAGATAGGATCACCATTTGGATGCAAAGCTCATTTGTGCACACTACTAAAATAGTCTGGGATCCTATTACTGATTGCATATGTGAGACTCTTTCACAGGGCCATCATGTCAGGCTTTGGCTTTTGGGTCATTTTGGATTTCAGGGTTTACAAACAGTTCACCCTATTCCTACCAGAATCAATGTGCATATCTTCTTTGCCTTTAGTTAAATGTCATTCTAAGCCATCCCTTGCCCAGCCAGCATAAAGTTCTGTCCAATTCCTCAACAGAAATCCTTTTTGCTTGTTTCTGTGGAAAAACCCAGTAATATGATTCTCTGGACAGGTTTTTAGCTCCTACAAATGCCCTAGCATAAACAAGAGCTTTGGGTGGAAGGACTCTGCTTTTTCTGAGCTGTGGGGAGACTGGGAGCCTCTGTTGAACAGTGCACGATGGTTTGCTCTGAGATGACTCATCTCTCTGGGGAACTGCACAGGAAGGACAAGCTCTCCCTGCCTCCCAGGATCTCCTCTGGAGAACACACTTTCCCCAGCTGTTGCAGACTCTCTCTCCTTTCTCTCCTTTCCTCAGAGGTATGTGTCCCCTGCTCTCGATTTCTTGGCCACACAGACATCAGTGCAATGAGTTTAAGCATTTACAAAAGGCAAAAAGAAACATTGGCATCTGTTTCTTATGCTTTGCATGCTTGGAAAAAAATATCCCCGAAGTAAGGAAGTAATAAGGAATTAGCAAACTTTGAAATAGAAGAAGGAAAATTCAGTTGAGGTGTAAGCACGGTTTTAACATAAAGGCTTCCTACTTGAGTGTGAGCCTTTTGGTGGCACTAAATGTGTCTTTCTGATTTTGATATCACATGTGATGGCATAAGAAATAGTCCCCAACATAATGTGCCTTTTCCACTCTTATGAAAAGAGGAGAGGAAAGGATGAAAAGAGGAGTCAAGAGAAAGAGGGGAGAAAGAAGAAACAACAATGGAGAAAAGACAAAGACTACAAATATACAATCAATGAAACAGGAACACCTTGAACATAAAAAGTAAGGCAATTATACTGATAATTCCACTATTTGCAACCTAAAAATGTACTGTAGTCTTAGGACTGCAAAAAACTAGAAGATGAGACATTTAATTGTTTACTATAAAGCCCAAGTCCACAGCAGATGATGAGACATGGTCTATGACATGCCAAGTGCCTACCATAGTTCTGAAGAGAGCCTCCTGAGGTGGCCAGCCTTTGTTCATCTTGACTCCTAGACCAAGTCCTGGATTGACTGTGTTCTAAAGGGCACTTGACCTATCGTGTTTGAGGAGCAAACTAAGATGCAGCCATTTGAGAAGTGATGTGCTGAGTAAGGAAGACTCTCTCTTGATATTGAAGAAGGTAATGAGGTAATGAGATCAGTCACCACCACGGTGGAGAGCTAAGGTAATTCCCATGGGTCAGTAGAAAATGGAAGCTGGAAAGCCAAAATTAGAGTTGACCCCAAAGCCAGCATATAAAGAGCAAAGAAATAGAGACTGGAGAGAGAAACCCAGCATATGAGTAGATAAGGGGTAATTTAGGAATCATTGGAAGACAGAAAAAAAAAGAATGAAGAGAAAAAGAGAAGAGAGAAGGAAGAAATGAGGGAGGAGGGGAAGGAGAGTTCCTTATGCACTCACATGACTAGGACAGAGAAGGAACTTAAGTGTGGCCTCTGGAGTGGCCTTCTCTTATGACAGGTTGCAGTTCTCCCATGCATATCCTTAGTACTGATTCCTGTTTTGGTGAGGCACTTCATTTGGATGCTTCTACTCCTTCAGCTAAGGTGCAGATTGAAATGAGAAGGTGCAAAGGGAGCCAACTGAGCATGTCTTCTGTCGCCCCAGAACGAAGGACAGCCAGTCCTCAGCCAGGGATCCTCAGCACAGGCCACCCTTGGGGCAACCTGTGCGATTTTAAAATATACTGAGTCTTGGAGGTTCTGAAGAGTTTATACCTAACAAATGTATGGTGGAATCCAAGCCTCTAGTTTTTAAATTTTCATGGTGGTTTTTTTTTTGTTTTGTGTTTTTGTTTATTTGTTTGTTTTTTTATAAAGCCATGAGGATCATTAGGCACAGCCAAAGGTTAGAAAATAGAGGATCATATTCTACAGGAGCAGCCTCAGACAAAGTCATCTTGCACAATGGCTCTGTCTTTCTGCTTCGTTTTGTTTCTTTCTCACTATTGTGTGAGCTTGGAAACATAAAAGCCCTCACTCTTCCCAGATTAAAGCATCCATCATGATGAGAATTGTTTAGGTGTAAAACAGCACAGTTGATGAACCAGGTATTCTTAGTCATTTGCTCTATTCAGTACAGTACACCCTCCTATTTTCTTCTTAATAAATGCTCTTAATTCTTCTTTTGTTTTAATTCTCTTATGATTCTTTTAGAACTGAGTCTGCAGTTTAACTATTTGGGAGAGGATACACACACACACACACACACACACACGCACGCACGCACGCGTGTACACACACACACACACACACACAATTACAAGATAAAGTGGTAGGCATACCCATTATGGCATGAGGTACCTTAGAGTTCCTTGTCCCCAGGCTGCACAGCAATAATAACTGGGAAAGTGGCTGAGCTCAAGACTGCTTGGTTTGTTACGTGATTCTCGATATGTTTTGTAATGTTCTATTTAAATAATCTCCTCTTCCCCAAACCACTACTATCTGATTAAAACACTGGTCTAGAGATGTGTGCCCAGTTTTCTCCATTTTCAAATACCGTTCCAGGAATTCCATTGTTAACATTTGTATTTCTAGTCACCAGTATTCCAATGACAATGGACAGTAACGTCACACTGTCATTTACACCCAGCCCAAACAGGGCAAAGGGAGACACTTCACATTTAGATGGTAGGGTATGCTCAGAAACAGGTGCTAGACTTATTGTCCTGACTCGACTCGGTAAATATTACTGACTGCTGAGAATGTGTGAAGCATTTGGTCCAGCATAGCAGTGCATCTCGCCTTTCCTGCAGCCACCTTTTTATTTATTTAACCCAGCTCATTAATAAAGATCTTCTCTCCGTTTTCTTCATGTACAAATACTCCAAACCACAGGCTCACATTTTGACAGCTAATTTTGTAGGATATAATTTTCTCGCTTAACCCAAGAGAGAAAAGAGACGGATGATTGAGATTAATCATTTGTAAAATTATAATTCTGTCACAGATAATAATTTGCAAGATCTTTCCCTTTTCTGAAATCCCCAAAATGCACCATAAATTGTCACACTTTGTAACAAAATGTGTAACACATTAGGGGCCTCCTAATAAAGCCAGTCTGCTAGAAAAACAAACCAATTGCCTTATAATTGGCATGTTCTCACCCACATGACTGCGTTCCTGCTAAGTAACATGAGCATTGGGTAAAGAAGGACCTAAAAATTATTATTCAGGGGTGGTTACCCGCAACTGATTTCCATTTGAGTCACCCCATGGAAGATTGTTAGAACATACAGTTGTGTGCCCAGAAGGCAAATGGATTCCTTGTAGAAAAAGGCGAGCAAATTTGAAAAATTTTAATTAATTTTCAATTAAAAAAGACTATCACGGTAGACATGTTAAAAGTGACTTTTGGAGAGTTGTGACAACAGTCCAAGTGGGGAAGGGCTTGCTTGGATATTAGAACTCCCTGTAAACCTTCCCGTACCCTCTAAGTACATCTTATAAGTACGTCTTATAGGCACTTAATGCTGTTTAAACAACAAAAGCAAAGAAATGTCAAGGACGCCATATGAGGTTGCCAAAGAGTAAAAGGGCAGTGTGACTCTTAGTGTGGCCTGACCTGTATTTACCCTGACCTGTGTTTACCACAACTTATTTGGGCTGCAGCTAAAGAATCCTGTCTCTGATTCATCTCTGTTTGTGCCAGGTATTGTGTTAGTTCTGCTGTGTCTACATGTATAGACTGCATCAGACTCAACGTCACACATGCTCTGGCAACTCAGACAGCAGAGAAAGAAATCAAAATGACCCTGCACTGATTCTTATTTAAAGTAGCTGTGATAATAAATAATATATTGTACATTTCACAGTAACGAAAGTACATTTACAATGCCTCAACATTAAAAATATGACAGGTAAAAAAGCAAGGTGACAGGCGTGTTCATTGGCTTGTTAGTCATTCCACAATGTATATATGATCGATCATATACACATATATTGTATACCCCCAATTGCAATTATTGTTTGTCAGTCAAACCTCATGTTGTATAAACCACAAATACAGCTATTATTTGTTAACCAAAAATAAAATAAACAGTGGACATCAAAAAAGCTAGAAAAAGGGGCTGAGGAAAAGGTTTTAGTAGTAAGAGCTCTGGCTGCTCTTGCAGAGGACTTGGGTTCAGTCCTCAGTACCCATATTGGGTGGCTCACAGTAGCCTGTAACTCCAGAACTAAGGGATCTGAAGCCCTTTGGCACCTAAGGGCACCTGCATGCACACAGTGCACATGCAACTCATTCACATCTGTACACAAAATAAATCAATAAATCTTTGAGAAAGAAAGAAGAAAGATTCTGAAAGTATTGGGTTTTTTTATTTATTTATTTATTTATTTATTTATTTATTTATTTATTTAAGACAATGTCTCACTGGGTAGTTCTGGCTAGCCTAGAAATCACTATGCAGACCAGACTCAACTAAACTTATAGAAGTCAGCCTGTTCTGCATTCCAAGTTCTGGAATCAAAGTTGTATTTTACCACCCTCAGCCAGATTTTGAAAGTTTAAGAAATATAAAAATTTAATTGCTGGGCGGTGGTGGCGCACGCCTTTAATCCCAGCACTTGGGAGGCAGAGGCAGGTGGATTTCTGAGTTCAAGGCCAGCCTTGTCTACCGAGTGAGTTCCAGGACAGCCAAGGCTATACAGAGAAACCATGTCTCGAAAAAACAAAACAAAAAAAATTAATTAATAAATGTTGAGAGGTATATAAACCTGATTACCATATTATATATTATGTACTTCTATCAGGAGAGTACATAGTATCTCCATAAATGTATAAAAATTTATGTATTTTGTATTAGTTAAAATAAATTTAAGGTAGAAGGTAGTAGTTAAATGAAATGCAGTATTTTATCAACTATTTTATTCATTTGAATGTTAAAGAAGTAAATTAAGAACTATAGTCAGCAAATAATAAATTATTGGTACTATTTTTTCTGAGAGTGTACTTTATAACCAGAATTTTTAAAAACGTAATTATTACTGAAAGGCTGATTTCTCAAAACTTAAATACTCTCGCCAGCCTCATAGAACTGCTTTAGTTTAAGCCATTTCTGTCTTTTTTGTTGCTGTTGTTGTTTCTTTGAGACAAGGCATTGCTATGTAGCCCGGACCATCCTGGCTCACAGTTTAACTTATTATTCTACCTTCTCAGGACCCAGAATTTTGGGGCTATAGGTATGAGCTATGATATCCAGCAATGCACCTTGATCTCTTTCTCAGATGAGTGTAGTAGTTGCCAACAGTTTTCAATGCCATGTTCCTGCCTACCTACTGTTATTATCAACAAAGAAACAGTGAACATCTTAAAATAAGCATCTCAGAGTGCCCAGTATCCCGTTCTGCACTCTAGTCCACAGTTGCCCACCAGCTCCTACTAAGGATTACAGGGGTGCGGTAGACATGGAATCTAGGCCACTGGCATCTCTTTTATGCAGCTTCTCATCTTTTTTCCTGTCAATGCATCCCTCTATCTTCATGCCCAGGCAACATCTGGTGTAGGCCCACTATAAGCTTGGACTTTGAGAGCATCCTGGGCACAGGCTGTTTGCCAGAAGATTTGCTGTATAAGGCAGCATGGGAGGAGTGTGGAGAAAAAGCAAAAAGTCTGCTTTCCCTATTGAAATTAGGAAAGGGATATAAAAGGAAGGAAGGAGCCTACATATGTACCCAATTTGGTCTGTATCTTTGACAGAAAATAAAACAAAACACGAAATAATCTCTTAATGTCTCATAAATACAGGTAAACTCACTGTCATAAAAAGTTGTCTCCTGGTTGCCTCAAGGAAAGAAACACTTCTCTAAATCTTACATAAGTGCCCACAAGCCCAGCGAGGAAGGTGAGCCACAAGGTAAGCCTGAGAGTTGTTCTGAGCCTGGACGTTCAACAGCAGTCCAGAGAGACAAAACCATACAATGCCAGGGTTAACATGCCTGTGCATTAAAATGGAACGGTTTATATTTATGAGAACATCTGCAATCTCATTTGCATGTGGTGCACACAAAGCATTGGATATTCACAGCAGATTTCATGAGTACCTGATGCATGCTTGTTGTGGGTCCAAGAGAATAGGTTTGGCAAGTACATTGCAGGAAATCTGTGACTTCATGGTGCTTACGGTTTATTGTAAGGACGACTGTAAAAGACATAACATGTAGGGGTTGGTTCTGTTGCTAAGGTCCTATTTCCCAATTGGATCTTGATCTATCAGTAAAGATGTCAAGGGCCAATTGCTGGAAAGAGGTGGTTCCTGGTTCCTGGAGTGTGAGGCAAGATGTGGAGCAGGAAAAGGAGGAGAAGGAGGAGGAGAAGGAGAAGGAGGAGGAGAAGGAGGAGGAGAAAGAGGAGGAGAAAGAGGAGAAAGAGGAGGAGAAAGAGGAGGAGAAAGAGGAGGAGGAGGAGGAGGAGGAGGAGGAGGAGGAGGAGGAGGAGGAGGAGGAGGAGGAGGAGGAGGAAGAGGAGAAGGAGAAAGAGGAGGAGGAGAAAGAGGAGGAGGAGAAAGAAGAGGGGGAGGGGAGGGGGAGGGGGAAAGGGGAGGGGGAAAGGGGAGGGGGAAAGGGGAGGGGGAAAGGGGAGGTGGAAAGGGGAGGAGGAGGGGAGAGGGGAAAGGGGAGGGGGAGGGGAGAGGGGAAAGGGGAGGGGGAGGGGAGAGGGGAGCAGGGCAGGGAGCAGGGAGGGGAAGAAGAGGAGAAGGAGAAAAAGAAGGATTTCTCCAGGTGGAGGGTTAGGATGTTGAGCTAGGACTAAAGGTAACTTAGCAACTGAAGTTGAGGGCAGGTTGAGAGGTGCTGAGCTAAGAGTATTGGGAATGGCATGTTAGCTGAGGAAGGCTTAAAAGAGACGAGAAATTGAGTCAATAACACAGGTTGAAACTGAGCAAAGAGTGTGTCTGTTTTTCATCTGTGGTTCCAATATTCTCTGTGTGGAGGCTGGTAGTGCAGTTCCCTCAGAGCTGAAAGCAGGGAAGCAAAAGCCACACTCTACATTACTATGTCAGCACACTGCATACTTTCCTAGAAATCACCAAGTACTGGCCATTAAAGGAGACTTAGATTAGACCATGGAAACCAATATTACAGGGGCTTGTGTAGCATGTAACATGTAACATAACTACATGTTAACAACAGGGATGAGGCCAATGAGACAACAATTCTCATTAGTTAGGAGGTCAGCCATTTCCACATAAATACTTGATTATTTGTCTATTGAGTTGTGTCTAAAACCTAGCACTTAAAAAACCCTTTCAAGGGTTAGTGGCCTCAAGAGGAGAGCAACAATGCCAACCAACCAGAGTCCCCCAGGATCTAAACCACCAGCCTAGGAGCACATAGGGAGGAGCCCATGACTCCAGATGTATATGTAGGGGAGGATGGCCTTGTTGGGCATAGGTGGGAAAGGAGACTCTTGGTCCCATGAAGGCTGAACACTGAGCGGGGAGGAATTCGAGGGTGGGGAGGTGGGAGTGGGGGGTAGGTGGAGGCACACCCTCATAGAGGCAGGAGGAGAGGGGACTGGATAGGGGGTTCCTGGGCGGTGGGGGGAATGGGGTAAGGGGATAAAATCTGAAATGTAAATAGAATATCAAATTTAAAAAAAAAACTCTTTCAATATTATTTAAATAAGTTATTAATTAATTAATTTTATTTATTATTAAGCTATCATTAACTAGTTAAGGATATCTGTCAGGCTCTTTTGATAATGAAATAGCACTAATTTGACAGTCCTTTGGAACATTCCAAATGTCTTACCTTGCAAACATCATTCCACAGTTGCCGACTCCTTGTGGGGAAGCCTGTTTTCTTTAAGGGTGTAGCCTGTGGTAGATGTGCCATGATCCAGTGGATGACCCCATACTCATGAGCACAGGGGGAACACAAAGTAGGTGCAGTGAGTTATTTTATTTAAAAGGGGGGGGGGACATGAAATTAGGAGTGAGTGAAAAGATGGAGAGAGGATCCAGGAATGTAGAAGGATGACTTGTGAGTAGGTATGATCAAAATACACTATAGAAAATTCTCAAAGAATTAATACAAATTTTGTCCTAAAAATAAACATTATTCTATCCTGAGCTGTTACAGTTAGCTTAAATCCACAGAACCAGGAATTTACTTTGTAGCCAAGAACTATCTGCTTGTTTGTTTATTACCATGCCTACAGGAGAAGAAAGCAATGTAGGCCTGGGGATTAACAGCTTTGTGGTTCTGTACTTCATATGTAGTGGTATTTATTTATCTACTTTTCTATGTTTATGTGTTGTGACACACATACCACAGACACAGCTTGTGTGGACATATCAGCCAACTTGTAGGAGTCAGTTCTCTCAGGTCATTAGGTTACAGGCCTTTACTCATGAAGTGATCTCTCTGGCCCCTACAATTTATTTTTCTTTAAATACACACAGACACACACACACACACACACACACACACACACACAGAGAGAGAGAGAGAGAGAGAGAGAGAGAGAGAGAGAGAGAGAGAGAGAGAGAGAGAGAGAGAGAGAGAGAGAGACAGAGAGACAGAGAGACAGAGAGACAGAGAGAGGTGGGGGGAGAAAGAGACAGACACAGAGAGGCAGAGGCAGAGACAGACAGAGACAGGGAGTAAAATATTCAACAAATCTGACAACTAAGTACAGATAGATATTTTCTTAAGGTGTGACATTTTAACAACTATCCCTAGTGTTTCTCATTTTTACTGTGAATCTATACAACATTTATTGGTAAAAAGGTGGTGCGGCGGTGCAGAATGTGCAAATTTACTGGCTGAATCCTGGGTAAAATCAGTCATTGAAAGTCAGAAAAAAATAAAGACAGAAAAGAAAGAGAAAGAAAGAAGGGCAATACCTCCTTAGGTTACCGTCTGGTTACTACTTTTCTCTAAAAGAAAAATGATCCAAAAAATTAGGCACACTTTAGAGTAATAACTGATACATGGTAAAAATCCAAGCTTTTGTTTTTGTTTTTGCTAATATGTCAGCAATTTTTATATTAAGTTAGTTTAAGTAAGTTTGAGTACATTGGAAACGCTGAATAACTGGCACAAGGCTTCCAGCCTTGACCCTCTATGATAAACAAATATGCTTTGAGCTCACCCTTCAGAGAGCTGATTTCCTGAAGCCATTTGACTTTGCTTATTAACTTGTTGTGTCTCCTCTGTTGGAAGGGTATGAACTGCTCCATGTCTGTTCGTGGTTTTTAACATCTGGATTCCTTGGACCTCTGCCTGAAAGTTGTCACTACACACAACAAAGGGAAGGCCACCTTCACAAACAGCATCCGGCCTTGCTAACAGTTCACTTGAAGGCTATCAGGTCATCCTGGGCCCAGAGAATCAGGTAACTGGTCTGTTGGAAAAGTCCTCTCTTTGAGCTCCATGGAGAGCATGCTCTTAAATGAACAAATGTCGGCAATGCTTCGACAAAGAGCGAGGTTGATGCTAAGCCATTCAATCAGCCAGATGTTTTGATATCAGGATCTCATCAGGAGATTTGGATGGATTGCTTCTGTTATGTTGATCCCCTTTCTTAAAAGTACTTGTTGCTTGACTTTAGGATAACAGACATTCAGTGTGGGAAACATAAGATTTAATACACATGTGAAATAAATTGTAGAAAATCCAAAATCTCTATACTGTTCATATTTTTAATAGGACTATTTTTTAGAAATCCCTTATTTTCAATGTGTATACATGTCCTTGTATTTTTTACATACACTTTGTTTCTGTAACCTGGATCTTTTTATCTAAAATTAAACTGTGACTATTTTCTAGATTAATACTATGATCTGGCTTGTAGTGTGTGTGTGTGTGTGTGTGTGTGTGTGTGTGTGTGTTTGTGTGTGTGTGTGTATTTGTGTGTGTGTGTGCAGATGTGTTTATATATACAGATGCATGTATGTATATGGATACATATGTATGCATATACATGTGTGTACACATGCATGTGGAAACCAGAAGTCAATCTTAGGTGTTGTTCTTTGAGAACTGTCCACCTTTCATTTTGAGACAGGGTCTCTCTGTTGTTCTGGTACTCACCGATTAGGCTAGGCTAGCTGCCCAGGGAGCTGACGGCCCAGGATTAACATGTCTTTCCTCTCCAGAAAGCCACCACGTTGTGTTTGTGTGTATGTCTGATATATGTGTGTATAATTAGGGAACTGTGATGGGGGATTGAGGGGTGGTAAGCTTTGCTGAATTTTCTTGTATCTACCTGCCATTTTACCATAGGAGCCCTAAGAGTATGAAGGAGTATGCAACCAGATTTATATGAGCTGTAGGGATTTGAACTTAGGCCCTCATTTTGTGTGACAGTAGCTTTACCTATGCTCTGTCACCACAGACTCATGTCCTTCATTTTACCTAGGTTCTAAGGATCAAACTCATGTTTCCTGCTTGAGTGATAAACACGTTAATAACCAGCTTAGATTGTTAAATAGCACCATGGTTTTCTTTAAACAGTCAAGTTTTGTTGGGTCACTAAATTACATCTATTTTTCAAGCTTTTTTAAAAATATAGAATCAGTCTTATATCTAAAATTGAAATGTATATCAATTACTGCATTCCAGTGGGATGGAATCTACTGTATAGAATATTAAAATTCTATGTTGCTGTCTCCAGTGATATGCTTTTCTACACATATGTTCACTCTGACAACAGTATTACACCATCCCATCATACTTACTGGGCAAAAGGAAGTAGAGGCCGTGCCTAGCCTCTGCTAGTTTTGCAGATGTTCTATCATTTAAATGATTATAGATATTGCTTTATTTTTTCCAGGTACTTCCCGAACCAATGCTGGATAAATAATATGAAAAAGAAGGCAAAAGGATATGTTCAAAAATATCTAATTTTACCTAAAATGTTTCAGTTCACACGAGAAAAATATTTGATAATGTTTGTTGATATTTTTGAGTGGTTAAAAACATCAAAAAATTCTTTGGTAGTACTTCAAGACCATAACTGTTTGCACTATGGCACCAAGAATCTGTATTTTGAGCTCTTCAGAGACTAAGAAATGTGAAGCAAAAAGATGGTGCCAGTCTGTCCACAAATGTCTGCAGAAATTTAAAAGGTTCTTCAGTAATTACAGCATAACCTAATTGCTCTGAAGACATCCAAGTGGAATAAACCCTGGCAGTCCTATTCACTTCTGGAGAGGACTTAGCTCTACCCGAAGGAACTAGAGAGTCAAAAAAGCTCCTAAGGGGTACTTTTGCCATATATTACAGAGTACTTTCGCTTTGATGCCCAGAGATAGAGGCAGCTGGGCCATCCAACAATCTACATTTAGTCAAAGAAAGGAAGAGCATTAATGAGTTAGTAAGCTTACCATGCCTCACCCATGATGAGCTGTGCAAGGGAACAGAGCAGCACATTTTTAAAATGTGAGTCATTGCTTTCAACTGTCAAGTTCATACAGGATGACTTAGCAAGACCTTGGGAATGAATATGAAAGGCCTAAAACTACATGCTGACAGCTTTGGGGCATGAGCTTACATCCACCATCCCAATTTTATCAAGTTTGGCTGGCAGAATCCTAATGCTCAGGCCTGTACAGATACCAGCTCCTTTGCTTTCCTCATTTGGTTGTCATGCTTACACTCTGGTCTGTGAGCACAGCCTAATTGATTATGGGACTCGGCTACTGACTTGTTTTGGTAGATTAGCCAAGAGTCTCAGAATTTTGTTTTGTAATTTTTGTAAGTGACACACTAAAACTAAAAATTTTCAGACAAGTAAGCAACAATGACAAACATTAAAAACAAAATAAACTAAAGCATTTCAGTGCTTCAAAAAACACTGGCTGTCACCCCAGCCCCCTGCCGTGAATGCAGAGAGCACCATAAGTCTACCACTGGGGTTAGCAATTACACGTATGCTGCTTTAATTAAACCAACTAAGTCTCTAAGTGCCCATTAGAGGCTATAAAATAGGCAGCTCGAAATTTATTGTGCTTTCCCAGGAAGGAAGATAGCATACCTCAGAAGTAGCATATTGCATTTTGATTTGAAGTTTATTTGATGTTGATCACAGGGAATGTCACCATAGCTTGTTAAAGGAAGTGAGTGGTACAAACTTCAGTCAGCATCGTGTTCATCTATAATAAACCTTGTTTACGAAGTTAATAAAAGGAGGAAGCCCAGATTCAGAAATTGAGAAAATTCAATTACAAGGCAAATATTTATTAGCAATCAGAATAGTGGACTCTGGGCTGGTTTGAACTTATAAAATAGAAATGTTACTAAGCCAAGTAACCAACATGAGAATATGTTAAAAATACCATGTCCACTTGTTCTTAGGGAACAGAAATGCTTTATGGAGCCAGACAATATCATGTACTACACATTATATATAAATATAGGATATTTGTCAAAATACTTATATCTCATTCTGTCAAGGTATATTAAATATTGGTGTTTTTATACTTTTATTCAAAAAGATGAGCTCTCATCTCAAGCCTTTGATACTAGGGTATAGAGCTAGAAAGGCTGAGTGTCCTGTTTGCTTCCTCCCAGCTTTGACTTTCTGTGAAGAAGTTTCCCAACAAGAAGATGGGTGAGCATCTAGTACAGAAAATTTGTGAACAATATTTAACACCATCTACAGCAGAAATGGAAAGGCTGTGCAGGAAATTAGTGTGGGCTTCTCTAAGAGTCTGAAAAATTTCCTCAATGAGCCAATTAATTAACACAAGACATAGCAAAGAAAGGAATCTTCCCGGATCTTGGCCAAGAATGTTCCTTAAACATTTCCCAGCAATCTGACAAGGTAAGCATTACATCATTATTTCTCAAACAAGAGACAGAGGCTTAGACAGATCCTGGACAACTCTTTCAACATTCTCCTGTAGGGAAGTGGGCCAATGATCCTATTGTCTGCAGTTCTGTGGCATTTTGCAAATACAAGAGTGAAAACAGAGTGACAGATGTGAAGAATGTGTGTTCAAAATGAACATTTGCTTGGTTAAACCAAGTACATGAATTGAAAACTGGAGGTATGTCCCTGCTGTAACCTAGGACCTGAGAGGGTGTGGCATAGCAAGACAGCACAGAGGTTCCTCCATTCCATATTCTTGTTGAGGCCATTTCAGGTGTAACTAGGATTTGATCTCCTTGATGGAAATTCTAATGAGAAATTACTCAACTTTATTCTAGGCCCTGAGGCCAAATACCCCTTCTAACTTACCTTAGCTTTTTTTTTTACACTGCTTGCTCGTGAAGAAGCACTCTTTAGCTAACAGCTTATTTTAGCTTCTGTTAAATTGCTGGCTTGTGTAACTTCCCCCTGCAGCTACTGAGCTATGTAACAGGGTGTGGGTTTTGCCATTAAGAAATGCTTCAGTCTAAATGCTCAATGCTACACTTAGGTCCTGGATATCTGAGAGTAGTCCCAGGTAGCTGGAATAAAGACTTTCAATTTTCTATCAACTGTGTTGGAATGGTCATTTCTAGTAGGTTCCTTGTAACAAAAGTGGAGGAAGATGGCCTCCTCTAACGAGAGAGATGAGAATGATTGTAAAGTAGAGATCAAAGTATTAGGGTGACTTCCTAATCCACAGTAATTGAGGTGCTTATAATTTTAGAGAATAAGCTGAACCACTGTTGAGTTCCCAGTGGGTTGGCTGAAATAAACATGGAAGTTATTTAGGTTTTGGATCTTGACTCTTTTTTTCCCCAAAGTTTTCTTGCCCATACAAATCTGTCAAGCTGTCAGGAACCATAAACATTTAATCATTACACTAGAAGAGAACTACAGACCTTAGTGACTTCTCTTTTAAATTAGCCTTCAGAATACATTTGGAGCCAGACATCATTATTCACATTATTTTGTGATCAGTTATATCTGACTATTGAACAACAATAAAAATGTTATTGGCCATGATGCAAATCCTCTGTACATGCCAGAACAATTTCAAGTTAAAACCTAGGATACCTTTAAAGATAAACATTTGGCTCACATGTATACTTAAAGTAAAAATATTCCTTGATCAGGAATTTCTAAATTTCTAAATTTCTAAATTTAATTTCTAAATTTAATTTCTTAATTTCTAAAGAGAAGGATCACAGATAAGAAACAAAGTCAGTTCAATTCAAGCAGGGTTCTCCATGGTGTCTGCTTCAAGTGACTTCATTCATTTAAAGGCTTTGATGCTTGGATGCAGACAATGCACACACACACACACACACACACACACACACACACACACATACACACAAACTCATACAAATACACACATATGTTACATATATTTATAAATATATAATATATTCATATTATATATGAAATTGATACTTATATTTAAATATATAAATTATTTATATATTTTAGAAATTCTTTCCAGATTTGAAATTTTTTCAAATGTGGTAATAGTTTCTTTATATATCATTGATTCTGATAGCAATTTCACACTTTGATTATGTATCATTATTAAGTTCTTACTATAATTTTTCATTGTAGTTGATGTTTGACTTATAGTAAAAGGAACACAAATGTATGTACACATTGAAGAATTTTAATAGAAGCACATAACCTTCCTCTGTGGACACTGAGATAAAGATAGATAATTTTGCCAGTATCCTAGAAGCTCCCTGTGTTTCTTGCAGTCAGTGCTCTCACTCCAGCTTAATGATGTCTCACTTATTGCAACTCTAGTCAAAGCTCCTGAACTTCATGTGAATGAAGCTATACAAGCCACATCCTTAGTCTCTGACTTTCCTGCCTTCATGTTAATTGAATGAGGTTTGTCCGTGCTGTGTGTAACCTCATTCTAGTTGTGGCACCCTGAATGCCCCATACTATAATTTTACCACAATAGATGTTTGCTGAGCACTATTCATTTTTATGCATCAGTGTTGGTTCTGATTTACTCCCCTGTGTGGCTTAAGCAATAGAATAGGAATGATTGTTGAGCCCATGTTTATCATAATATTATTTCCTTTTTAAGGGAAGCTTTAGGATATTAAAACAATTTTTCCATTATTTTACAGTCTTCATTGTCTTACACTCCCTTTTAGTCCTTGATTTCAGTTTCCTCTTTCTTACTTCCATTTTCTCCAGGTACACAATGATTTCTTCCTGACTTTTCTGTTGATTTAAGTGTCCTGTATGTGCAGTAGGGTGAACTGTGGAAAGAGAGTAGTCTGGACTCATTTCTCTCAGCAGCATTAGGGCATGTGTGAGCAGACAGGGACCCAGGAGGTTTGACAAACAGAGCGAGCCATGTAACAACATCTTGTAGAACTTAGTGCATCACAACCCTAAACTAGCTTCATATCTTAGAACCTCTGGTGCCCGAGCCTCTGTCTTGTCACTTCTCATCATTAGCTTGCCCAGATAATTACCCTCTGTTGAGGTCAAGGTTCTGATTCTTAGTCAAAAAAAAAAAAAACAAAATATCACCGGCAGCTCTTCCCAGCTGTGTGGTTAGTGATTCCAGATGTTGGAATCAAAGAGAAGCTGGCAACAACGTGCTCTTCGAACAGAAAGGAAATGAAATGTGCAGACTGATTTCTAAACATTTCAAAGACCATGGAAATGCAGCCAACACCAAAAGTCAACATTTGTAATTTAGTCTTTGCTTAATTTGAACTATTAGACACTGCACCAGAGATAAAATCCATTTGAAGTGCATTTTTTCATTATTAGTTTTGTCTTGATTCCTCTTCTATTAGAGGAAGTAGATATTTTGTATTTCTCAGTTTAAGTATTTTTTTTCAAAAAAAAAATATGCTTCTTTACCAGAAAATACTATTTGGAATTCTGTACTGGAAGTTTTCACACAATATTATTATTTGTTGTTTAGCAGTTCTTTACTGTTTTTTATGTAATGAGATTGAACTAAATTAACTTGAAACTATTTTTTTTTTTATAAATTTCCTTGATGTGGGCTGGGTGCATAAAGAAGAGTGACTATATATAACTACAATGTTAACATAATATTATAATTGATATATTTTAAAGTTTTATCTTCCAGTTTTCTAAGGAACCGCCAGACTGATTTCCAGAGTGGTTGTACCAGCTTGCAATCCCACCAACAATGGAGGAGTGTTCCTCTTTCTCCACATCCTCGCCAGCATCTGCTATCACCTGAGTTTTTGACTTTGGCCATTCTGACTGGTGTGAGGTGGTATCTCAGGGTTGTTTTGATTTGCATTTCCCTGATGGTTAAAGATATTGAACATTTCCTTAGGTGCTTCTCGGCCATTTGAGTTTCCTCAGTTGAGAATTGTTTGTTTAGCTATGCACCCCATTTTTAAAATAGGGTTATTTGGTTGTCTGGAGTCTAATTTCTTGAGTTCTTTGTATATATTGGGTATTAGCCCTCTATCAGATGTAGGATTGGTAAAGATCTTTTCCCAATCTCTTTGTTGCCGTTTTGTCCTATTGTCAGTGTCCTTCGCCATACAGAAGCTTTGCAATTTTATGAGGTTCCATTTGTTAATTGTTGATCTTAGAGTATAAGCCATTTGCGTTCTGTTCAGGAACTTTTCCCCTGTGCCTAGGTAATTGAGGGTCTTCCCTACCTTCTCTTCTATTAGTTTCAGTGTATCTGGTTTTATGTAAAGGTCTTTTATCTACTTGGACTTGAGCTTTGTACAAGGAGATAAGAATGGATTGATTTGCATTCTTCTACATGTTGTCCTCCAGTTGAACCAGCACCATGTGTTGAAAATGCTGTCCTTTTTCCACTGGATGGTTTTAACTCCTTTGTCAAAGATCAAGTAACCATAGGTATGGGGGTTCATTTCTGGGTCTTCAATTCTATTCCACTGATCTTCCTGCCTATCTCTGTACCAATACCATGCAGTTTTTATCACTATTTCTCTGTAGTACAGTTTGAGGTCAGGGATGGTGATTCCCCCAGAAGTGCTTTTATTGTTGAGAATAGTTTTTGCTCTCCTGTTTTTTTTTATTCCAAATGAATTTGCAAATTGCTCTTTCTATCTCTATAAAGAATTGATTTGGAATTTTGATGGGGATTACTTTGAACCATTACCTGAGGACCCAGCTATACAACTCCTGGGCATACACCCAGAAGATGCTCCAACATATAACAATGACACATGCTCCACTATGTTCATAGCAGCCTTATTTGTAATAGCCAGAAGCTGCAAAGAACCCAGATGTCCTTCAACAGAGGAATGGATACAGAAAATGTGATACATTTACACATCGGAATACTACTCACCTATTAAAAACAATGAATTCAAGAAATTCTTAGGTAAATGGATGGAACTAAAAAGTATCATCCTGAGTGAGGTAACTTAATCACAAAAGAACACACACTGTATTCACTCACTGATAATTGGATAAACGCTTGAAACATCCAAGATTCAAGTCACAGACCACATGAAGCTCATGAACAAGGAAAACCAAAGTGTGGGTGCTTTGACCCTTCTTAGAAGGGGTAACAAAATACTCATGGGAGCAAATATGGAGACAAAGTGTGGAACAGAAACTGAAGGAGAGGCCATCCAGAAAGTGCTCCACTTGGGTATTCATCCTATATACAGTCACCAAAGATAGACACAGATGTGGATGCCAAGAAGTGTATGCTGACAGGAGCCTGATATAGCTGTCTCCTTAGAGATCTGCCAGAGCCTGAAATATACAGAGCCAGATGCTCACAGCTAACCATTGAGCTGATTGTGGAGTTCCTAATGGAGGAGTGAGTGAAAAGACTGAAAGAGCTGAAAGGATTTGTGGCCCCACATGAGGAGAGCAACAATACCAACCAACCAGAGCTCCCAGGGTCTAAACCACCAGCCTGGGAGCACATAGGGAGGGGCCCATGGCTCCAGCTGTATATGTAGGGGAGGATGACAGTGTCAGGTATAGGTGAGTGAGGAAGTCCTTGGTCCAGTGAAGGCTGGACACCCCAGTGTGGGGGAAATCGTAGGTGGGAAAGTGGGAGTGGGAGAGTGGGTTGGGGCATATCCTCATAGAAGCAGGTGGGATAGGGGGTTCCTGGGTGGCAGAGAAAGGGGATTACATCTGAAATGTAAAATGTAAAATATCTAATTAAAAAAAAAAAGAAAAAACGTTTTAGCTTCATTTAGAAATAGTGTAGTTATAAGACCATTCCAATAGTCTTTATTAACTAATAACTTGTGTATCTGACCATTTCATCCAGCCAGAAGATAATGAAAGGAATCAGGAAAAAACAAATGGCCATCAGGTAGATAAAGCATGCTGTCTGTGTTTCTTATCTATCACTTCAGGCTTTACCTAAAGGATCATTTGTTCTTAATTTATGCATAATTATCATGATATCTTTCGTGATGGTTTGTATACGCTTGGCCCAGGGAATGACACTATTGGTAGGTATGGCCTTGTTGGACTAGGTGTGTCACTGAGGGAGTAGGCTTTAAGACCCTATTCCTAGCTACCTGGAAGCCAATCTTCTCCTAACAGCCTTCAGATGAAGATATAGGACTCTCAGGTCCTACTGCAACATGACTGCCTGAACACTGCCATGTTCCCACCTTGATGATAATGGACTGAACCTCCGAACCTGTAAGCCAGCCCCAATTAAACATTATTCTTATCAGAGTTGCCTTGATTATGTTATCTGTTCATAGCAATACAACCCTAAATAAGACATCTTTCAAACTCATAGAGGAAGAGGAAGAACATGAGTTGGAGACTGGAGTAATGCTATAGAAACCACATGCATAGCAGTGAAAAAGAAAGCTTTGGGAGAGACCACAGATCCAAAGGGAAATCATATTGACTTTATTATTATTGCTGAGGAAATATGGCATGTGGATGAAAAAAAAAAAAAACAGAAAAAAATTCACACAACTATGGGCAACTGAACTTCAACAAACCAAGAACACACCATAAGGAAAGGGCAGTCCTTTCAATGAATGATGTGGAGAAAATTACCTGTCCACATACAGAAGCATGAAACTGCAACCTTTTCTCATTTGTATATAGACAGGATCCCTGCAATACCTCACGGATGTAAATGGATTAAATACCAGAGATTAATAGGACAAAAGTATTCTTTCTTTTTAAAATTGGGACTCTGTACTCTAGACTTGTTTGCATTCCCTATTTGGGCTAGGCTGGCCTCAAACTAATGGTAGTCACCTGCCTCAGCCTCCTGAGTAAGTGAGATTATATGTGTACATTATCAGGCCATTCAAAAAGAGTTTTGTGAGATGGGTCTTGTCAAAAAGATTAATCCTACAAGTACTGAAAACAAATGGAAAGACAAATAAATCATATATCAGAGTTAAAACTAGTATACCCAGTGAGGAAACAGTGGAATGGAGAGAGAGATTAGAGAATGGGAAAGGGGGCTGAAGGGATGATGGTTCATAAACATTGGGACCCAAGTTCAGATCCTCAGAACCTAAGTAGAGCCAGATGCAGTATCATGCATCTGTAACCCCAGTGCTTTGTAGTAGGGGAGTGGCTATAGCAGAGAGACCCCTGGAAGCTCACAAGAGTTCAGAGAGTCTGGAAAATGTTTCAGTGAACAAGAGAACTTGTCACAAACAAGAAGGAAGTTGAGATTTTATATCTGACCTTCATATGTGTATTGTGGCATGTCTTTACACACACACACATGTCTTTAATGATACAAGAAACTTACAGAACACAAAATAGAGTAGACCAAAAAAGGTACAATAAATAAATAAAATTGTCAAAGTCCCGAAAATGGGAATAAGAAAAATAAAGAAAAAACCCAAAGGAATTCTGGAAATGGAAATCTAGGTAAGCAAACTGGAACTAGAGAAACAAGTATCACCAGCAGAATATAAGAGATAGAAGAGAAAATATTAGTTGTAAAAGATATGAGAGAAGAAATTGATACACCAGTCAAAGCAAATGTTAAATCTAAAACAACTCCTGACACAAAACATGTAGGGGTGATATTTCAAAAATGGCACCCTTGTCCAGCCTATTCCCAGGCAGCCACCATGTTTCTGCTGTTCCTTGGCTCTGATGGGGCTCCAGCTAGCTAGATGTGCAGGCCCTGGCACCTACAAGATGCCAGCATGGGGTATGGCTCTGCCAGTCCACCATACTGCATCCACAAAGCTCGGCTGAACCCCGGACAATATCTGCCATTCTTACAGTACCAGGTAGAAATGAGACTCTTAAAGCTTAATGATTATCTAAAGGATTTATATATTTAGAAATGCTCAATCAACAGGGTGCCCACACAATTAGAGTTGTTACCCAATATCTAACCCTTTTGATAGAAGTTGCTACCCAGGACAGCTTTCAACCCATCAGTGGTTATCCATGGCTGATAACCTCCTTCTCTCCTCCCCTTCCTCTCTTTCTCTCCCAGCTCCACCTCCTCTTCTACTGCAGCAGAATAAGTATCCTGTTGCAAAAACATCCAAAAAATCTGGGACAATATGAAAGGGTCAAACCTAAGAATAACTGGAATAGAAGGAGAAGAATCCTGACTCAAAAACCCAGAAAGTATTTTTAACAAAATCATAAAAGAATATTTTCATTACCTAAAAAAGGACATGTCTTTAATGATACAAGAAACTTACAGAACACAAAATAGAGTAGACCAAAAAAGAAAGCCCCCTCACCACATATAATCAAAACACAAAATGTATTAAACAAAGAAAGAATATTAAAAACTGCAAGAGGAAAAACCTAAGTAGTATTCAAAGGCAGATCTATTAAAATTATGGTCTGTTTCTCAATGAAGATGCCAAAAGCCAGAAGGACCTGGGCAGATATGCTATAGATTCTAGGACACCATAGAAGCCACCCATACCCAAAACTTTCAGTCACCATAGTTGGAGAAAAGCAGATATTCCTTGACAAAGTCAAACTTAAATAGTATTTATCCACAAATCTAATCCTACAATAGGTATTAGAAGGGAAACTTTAACCCAAGGGGGTTAACACAGGAAATAAATAACCTCACACCAACAAAACCAAAAGAAAGAAATAGACACACACACACCAACATCACCAACATCACCAACAAAAGAGATTAAAAATTATTTGTCATTAATATGTCTCAATATCAATGGATTCAATTCTTCAATAAAAAAGATACAGGCTAAAAGAATATATGTGAAAACAGAATTCATCATTCTGCTGCATATAAGAAACAAACCTCAACAACAGAAATAGACATTGCCTCAGAGTAAAAGGTTGGAGAAAGATTTTCTAAGCAAATCAACCCAAGAAGCAAGCTCTTGTAGCTATTCTAATATCTAACAATATAGACTTCAAACAAAAATTAGCCAAAAGAGATGGAAAAAACACTTCACAATCACCAAAGGAAAATTAAACCAAGATAACATTTCAGTTCTTAATATCTATTCCACAACTGCAAGGCTACCCGCATTTGTAAAAGAAATATTACTAAAGCTTAAATCGCATGTTGAACATCACACTTTGGTATTGGGAGATGTCAGTACAACACTTTGATCAATAGACATGTCACCCAGACAAAAACTCAACAGAGCAATGATGGTGCTTACAGACATTATGAGTCAAATGGATGTAACAGATATCTACAGAACATTTCAGCCAAACAGAAAAGATATACCTTCATCTTCATACCTTACAAAACTTTCTACAAAATAGACTACACTATGTGGGGGTCACACAGCAAGAATATTGAAACAACCCCCTGTATCCTATCAGACCATCATGCCTTAAGGCTGAATTTTAACAACAGAAGCAATAAAAAGCCTACAAACTCATGAAAACTTAAAAGCGCTCTACTGAATGATGCTGGGTCAGGTAGAAATAAAGATAGAAATTAAAGACTGCCTAGAATTCAATGAAAATGGATGAACAACAAGCCAACACCTATGGGAAACAATGAAAGCAGTGCTAAGAGCAAAGTTCAAAGCACTAGCACTAAGTGAGTTCACTAAAAAAAATTAGAGAGAACTCATACTAGCAACTTAACAGGACATGTGGAAGCTCTAGAACCAATAGAATCGAATATACCCAAGAGGAGTAGTCAGCAGAAAATAATCAAACTCGGGGCTAAAATCAATAAATTGAAACAAAGAGACCAGTACAAAAAGTCAATGAAACAAAGAGTTGGTTCTTTGAGAATATCAATAAGATAGACAAACCTATATCCAAACTAACTAAAAGACTGAAAGCAAGTACACAACTGAACAAAGTTAGAAATGAAATGAGAGACATGAGAACACAGAGGAAATTCAAAAATCATTAGTCCGTACTTCAAAAACCTGTACTCCAAAAAATTTGAAAATCTAAAAGAAATGGACAACTTTACTGATAAATATCACCTACCAAAGTTGAACCAAGATCATATAAAAAGTTTAAATAGATCTATAAACCCTAAGGAAGTAGTCATTAAAAGTCTCCCAACCAACAAAAAGACCAGGGGCAGATATTTTTAGCATAGAATTCTACCAGACTTACAAAGAAGAGCTAATACCAATACTCCTCAAATTATTCCACAAAATAGAAGCAGAATGAACATTGTTAAATTCATCTTATGAGGCTACAGTCACCCTGATACCCAAACAACATAAAGATTCAACAAAGAGAATTACAGACCAATTTCCCTCATGAATATTGAGGCAAAAATATTTAATAAAATACTTGCAAACAAAATTCAAAAACAGATCAAAAAGATCATCTACCATGATCAAGTAGGCTTCATCACAGAGATGTAGGGATGGTTCAACATATAAAAATCCACCAATGTAACCTACCACGTAAACAATCTGAAAGAAAAAACCATGATCCTCTCAATAGATGCAGAAAAAGCCCTTGACAAAACTCAACTTCCCTTTATATTAAAAGTTTTGGAGAGACCAGGGATACAAGGGGAATAACTAAACATAAGAAAGGCAATTTAAAGCAAGCTGATAGCCAATATCAAATTAAATGCAGACAAACTCAAAGCATTTTTACTAAAATCAGGAACAAGACAAGGCAGCCCACTCTCTCCATATCTATTCAATATAGTACTTGAAATTCTAGCTTTAGTAAGACAACTAAATGAAATTAAAAAAATGAAATCAAAGGGGTACAAATTTGTAAAGGAAGAAGTCAATGTATTATTATTTGGAGATGATTTGATGGTTTACATAAGTGACCCCTAAATTTCTACCAGGGAACAGCTGGTACACACTGGCAGTGTGGTGGATTGATACAAGATTAACTGAAAAAAAGAAAGAAAAGAAATAGAAATGAATCAATCAGTTGCCCTCCTATATGCAAAGAGCAAATGGGCTGAGAAAAAAATCAGGGGAACAGCACCCTTCACAATAGCCTCAATAATGTAAAATATTTTGGGTTAACTCTAACAAAATAAGTAAAAGATTGTATGACAATAACTTCAAAAAGATATCAAAAGATGGATAGATCTCCCATACTCAATAGAATTAACGCAATAAAAAATGACCATCTGATCAAAAGCAATCTACAGATTCACACTGCAGTCCCCATCAAAATTTCAAAACAACTTTTTAAAATAGACTTTGGAAGAACAATAATCAATTTTGTATGGAAAAACAAAAAACCCAGGATAGCTAAAACAGTCCTGTACAATAAAAGAACATCCAGAGGTATCACCATCTCTGATTTCCAGCTCTACTACAGAGCTATAGTAATAAAATCTGCATGGTATTGGCATGGTATTAGTTGCTCAATGAAATCAAATCCCAGACCTAAATCCACACACCCATAGACACCTGGTTTTTGATAAAGAAGCCAGAAATACACACTGGAAATAAAGACAACATCTTCAACAAATGGTGCTAGTCAAACTGGATGTCTCCATGTAGGACAATGCAAATAGATCCCTATCTATCACCCTGTACAAAACTCAAGTCCAAGTGGATTAAAGACCTCAAGTGGATAAAACCAGATACACTGAACCTGACAGAAGAGAAACTGGGAAATAACCTTGAATGCACTGGCATAGGAAGCAACTTCCTGAACAGAATCAATAGCACAGGTACTAAGATTGACAGTTAATAAATGGCACTTCATGGAACTGAGATGCTTTCATAAGACAAAGGACACATTCATTTGGACAAAACAGTAGCCTACAGAATGGGAAAACCAACTTCACACTTGACAAAGGACTAAAATTCAAAATATATTAAAAAAATTCAATATAGTAGAAATTAATAAACCAAATAATCAAATTAAAAATGGGTTACAGATTTAAACAGAGAATTCTCAACAGAGAAATCTCTAATTGCCGAGAAACATTTAAACATTCAGTATCTTAGCCATCAGGGAAATGCAAATCAAAACAACTCTGATATTCCATCTTACACTTGTCAGAATGGCTTAGATAAAAAACATAAGTGACAGCTCTTGTTGGCAAGGATATGGAACAAGGGGAACACTCCTCCATTGCTGATGGGAATGCAGACTTACACAGCTACTTTGGAAACCAATATGCCAATTTCTTAGAAAATTTAAAGTCAATCTATCTTAAGACCCAGCTTTACCATTCCTGGGCCTATACCCAAAGGATGTTCTATCCTACCACTAGAACACCTGCTCAACTATGTTCAAAGCAGATTTATTAATAATAGCCAGAAACTGGAAACAATTTAGATGTCTCTCAACAGAAGACTAGATAAAGAAAATGTGGTACATTTATACAATGCATTATTTCTTGGCTATTTAAAACAGTGACATCATGAAATTTACAGGTAAATGGATGGAACTAGGAAAAAAAATCATCCTGAGTGTGGCAATCCAGACACAGAAAGATAAGCGTAGTATGTATTCATTAATAAATGGATATTACTTATAAAGGATGATCCACAGACACAAAGAGGCTAAGCAACAAGGAGGCTTCAAGAGAGTTAGGAGGCAAGGATCTCCCTGGGAAGGGAAAATAAAATAGATTTCATAAGTGGACAGGTGGGTATGGGAACAAGAGGGATCAGGCAGAGGTATGGAGAGATAGCATAGTGGGAGAGATTCCTGGAGTTGGGGAGCATTTAGTGAGCAAGGTAGAAACCTAGTGCAGCAGAACTCCCTGGAATCCACAAGATGACTCTAGCTAAGACTCCTAATAATTGTGGGGTCTGGAGCCTGAACTACCCATCTTCTATAACCAAGCAAGGCTTTTAGTGGAGCGACTAGGGCACCAACCCAGACACAAAACCTTTGACCCACAATTTGTCCTACCTATAAGACGTACTGCAGTACATCTGGAATAGTAATTGTAGGAGTGGCCAACCAATGACTGGTCCACCTAAAGACCCATGACATGAGAGGGAGCCCACCCCCTGACACTGCCTGGAGGGTCAGGAACCAGAGACTAGATAGCCCAGAGACCTAGGACAAAACCAAACATTACTGGCAAAACAAGGTAAGTAATATGATTCTTCATGATATTCTGCTATACTCATAGATAGGAACCCAGCATAATGGCCATCAGAGAGGCTTTATCTAGCAACTTAGAGGAACAGATGCTGAGCGCCAATTCCAAACATTAGGTAGAGCTTGGGGAATACTTTGGAAGACAGGGAGGAAGGATTGTAGGAACCAGAAAGGTCAATGACACCACAAGAACACAGCTCACAGAATCAAATAAACAGGGCTCATAGATGTTTACAGAGACTGAACCAGCAAGCAAGGGGCCTATATGGGTCTAAGATAGGTCCTCTGCATATATGTTATGTTGTATAGCTTGGTGTTCTCTTGGGACTCCTAAGAGTGGAATGGGACTTGTCTCAGACTCTATTGCCTGCTTTTATGACCCCTTTCCTCCTTCCCTGTTGCCTTATCCAGCCTTGATATGAGGGCATGTGCTTAGTCTTATTGTAACTTGTCATGCCATGTTTGGTTCATGTCACCTGGAGGTCTGCTCTTTTCTGAAGGGAAACAGAGGAGGAGTGGATTTGGGGGAGCAAAAAGGTGGTGGTGAGAAGTAGAAAGCAAAGAAGGGTGGGGACTGGAAGGAGAAGAGGGAGGAGAAACTATGGTCTGATGTAATATATGAGAGAATAATAAATAGAAATAAAAACCCTACTAATATCAGGCAAAAGACCTGAAAACACATTTTTAAAAAGAAAACATACAGATTGCTGACCATCCCTAAGCACCAGGGAGAAGCAAATTAAACTCACAACGAGAGCGGCTATCACAATAGTTATGACTGTTTAAAAGAGCAGGGGACTACAGTGTTGGTCAACACTCACAGAAAATAGAACCTCTTTGTGTACATCATTGATGGGGACAGAAAGTACCGTCAGTCATTGTGGACAACAACTGGAATTTCCCCAAAAATATGCTACAGCATTCCTTCTGGTCTACAGTGTACCTTGTCTTCCTATGGGAATATGTAGTAACGTAAGAAAATGAGAAGTGCACACCTAACCTGCCCCTACAGTAGTTTAGTGCTCAACACACTGGGATGGTCAGGAGATTGCTCACTCTGATGATCAGCAGTTCACTTGAGGGAAGAAGGGCTGATTTTAGCTCACAGTCTGGAGGTGCAGTTAGTTCATCACAGAGGGAGGAAGCAAAGGCTCGAGGCAGTCAGTCACTGCGTCTGCAGCCAGGAAACCAAGATTTGTGAACTCCGGAGCTCATTTCTGTTTCTCCTTTATACTCTGCTGAGGGACTCAACCAGACATCGGACTGCATACATTCAAGATGGATATTCCCTTTGTAGTCCTTTCTGGACACAGCCTGACAGACATATCCAAGAGGGTTTCCACATGTATTCTCGTTCCAGTAAGGTTGACAATTAAGGTTAGCCATCACAATCGCATAGTTATCAGTCTTTATCAATTCTATTTTTTAAAGTTATTTGATACTTACTCCATGGAAGGCATTATTCTAATCCAGTTTTTATACACATTTCTGAAGATTGGGTGTCATTACAATATCATTTTTAATCATCTTTTTTTTTCTTTTTGCTTAAGGTCATTACTATAAACAATAGGTTATCGACCCCAGTGATTATACTGTCTAATGTTATAGCTTATATAATGAGTTTAAGATAAAAAATAAAAATTCACTTCGCCACATTGCTTGAGGTATTAGGAAATACCCTGTGTACTTTAATACCCTGTATACTTTATGATGACTCTAACTCAAGCGATCAAGGTTAATGTATTGATTAGCAGTATGAATATCCTAATATCGAAGATAAAACTTTTTTTGATGATTTTAGGATTGAAGAGGACAAAGGGTTGTTGCAGAAAGCAGAGAAAATGAGAACAGGAAAGGCATCCTGGGTGCCACTTAAACCACTGAAGTACAAATTGACTCCCATGCGTCCTGTAATTGTAATTCAGTTTACACAGAGATGAAGGCAACTTGCAAGTTGGCCTTACTCATCTCCTATACTGCAAGCCTGTATCTGTATCCTGAATTTTGAGAATCTACCTAGAATTACATTTTATAAAAGAATCTCTTTCTAATACAAAATTTGTAAACTACAATTTAAAGCCTCTAGCCAAACCATAGACTAGTGCGTATCTCTGTGCTTTGAACTGACCCATGAGTGAATATTCTCCTTTATTGAAGCAGGGTTTTGTTATATCATTTCAGCTTTCCCACAGCCCATTGTGTAGCCTGGAGTGGCCTTGAACTTGTAGCACTCCTTGTGTCTCTGCCTTCCAAATTTAGAATTATTTGCACACACAATCATGCTCAGAATTAGTATTTCGAAGGTCCTGTAATTTCTAGTCAGTGGTACCTTGCTATAGAATCTCAGCTCTTACACATTTTTAACAGGAGAGACAACTGAATCATTCTATTAACAACATGGTAATGTAAATGTAAGCTTTGGGGAGCCCCTCAATGCCAAAGCCAAGGGTGGACCTGGCTCTTTGTAGCCCTGGAAGTGAAAATGTTCAGAAACAGTTTAAAATTGGCATCAATAGCATCACATCTGCTCTGTCTGCAGTGACAAGCACCGTGCAGAGTCACATTTGTTGTGCTGGGCTAGATTTGACAGATGGATCTGATTGGCCCATTGGCCAAAAGTGCTTAAAATCACTTCCCCAGTGATGAGCTTATATGAAGGTGGTTACTGGGACCAAGAAGGCACAGGATGCATAACAGAATGTGTATGAGCATGGCCATGTGGACACTGGTGGAAGGCAAGCGATAGATTATCACTTGTTTCTTTCAGTCAGTTAGCAGAACCAAGAATCCTCTGCATGCAGAGGTGATGAAATGGCCTTCTAGTTGTTAGATGAGAGACTCACTGTAATGCCAGGATGCAGCCTTTTCAGACTCATTCTGTCTTTGGAAACCAGTCAAGGACTGTAGCTTGACAAAGTGTGGGCAACGTTTTTGGTTTTAGCAGTGCTGGATCTCTCCCGAAGGTTGTCTCTCAGTATTTCTGCTTCTACTTAGAGTACAGCTTTTCTTTAAATTAGGTAGGTGATTTACATACTAGGAAGATCAACTCATTATTATCTGACCTCTGCAGCCAATTATGCTATTTAAAAAAAAAAAAAGCTCCCAAAGTCTATTGAGTTAAAATCTCAAAATATGCTACATGGAGACAAATCCCTTTATTTGAAAAAAATAAACAAACAAAACAAGAGATTTTCTTTTTAAAAATTCTGCCCAATGTACGATTTGTACAAACAAAAATAGAAGCAAAACTGAAAACAAACCTGGTGTGGAAGGTCATACTTATCATCCCAGCAGGCAGGGGCATTGCTGTAAGATCTTGGGCAGACTGGGCTACATAAAAAGTTATAGCCAAGGGTAGGCCGCAGAATGAGACCCTCTTTCAAAAGAACAAAACCAATGACAAACAAATTAGATACCCAAGAAAAAAAAACAACACAGTACAATAATTCTCCAAAATCCCCATCCATTTGTTTTGGCAGCCCAACCCTCTATGCTACCATTGCTGAAAAAAATCTACAAGGCAGGTCCATAGCGCATATTCCTGATTACTCCTAACAGATGTGGGAAGACACAGCCCACTGTAGGCGGTGCTGCCCCTATGCAGGTAGTCCTGAGTTGTGTAAAAATGTGAGCTGAGTAAGCCATGAGAACAAACCAGTAAGCAATGTTCCTCTATGGTCTCAGCATCAGTTCCTGCCTCCGGGTTCCTGCATTGGCTTCCCTTCATGACAGATGACTATAAACAAGAAGATGTAATAAACCCTTCCATTCTCACATTGATTTTGATCACGGCTTTATCTCAACACTAGAGAAACAGAGGAATACAGAGAATATGTAATGTCACACCAATTGATAAAATTGGCTACTGTAGACTCCACTGATGTAGGCATCTATAAGCATGGCTGAGATTTCTTGCTCCTGTACATCCTCTGTGGCATATTAAAGCACAATGCCATTGGGACAACTGAGAAACAATTTCTTCCTCAGGTGAGGGTGTGCATGTTTCACAACTAGAAGCTATTTTTGTTTCTTTTCTTTCTGTGTTTATTGCCTGTTTTTCTTGGGTCACTGGCATCTTCATTGCTGATTTACTAGAACTCAATGTAATTGGAGGCTATCAGATTTATATTTACATACACAATGGAAATATATTTCTGGATGCTTCTGTTCTAACATCATTTGTTCTGGTCTTAATCATGAAAATATTTCTATTTCAAGGGAAGCCTTTGCCCTTTAATTGTATTTACCCTGACTTCTGTGTCTTACTCAACAGAATTTTCCTCCAAGAAGATCTAGATAGTTCTGTCCTCGACCACTTAAACAGCATCTTATTTTGTGTTTAAAAATCTCTGGACGCTCTAATTTATTCTGAAGTAAAGATACAAATTCCAAGCCCAGCTTTGAGCCTCTGCTTAACCAATTATTCCAAATCCTTTGCTCAATAATTCACTTGTTCAATCAAAATTTCCACATCTAGTGACCCTCCTTACAGAGTATTTATTCTGGAAAATACATTAGAACGTTTATCACTGCTTCCTGGGAGGTATCTAACAGCTAGGAGAGCTAAGGCGTGTCACCAACCTTTATTTAGTAACATTCCTGCCGAATAGAATCCGTCTCAAGGAATTATTGTTATTCTTTTGCCTGGTATTGAAATTTTGAATTAAGGGAGGTCTATTTCAAGCATGCTACACAGATACTGCAGTACCTTTAAAGAGGTAAAACATGCCCCTGGGAGAAAGACAAACAGACGTACTCTTTTTGTGTTTAGGAGATAGACAAACAGACAATATGTGAGGCATGGTGAAGACAGAGGGCCAGTTCTGTCTACCTGAAGTCCATGTTCTCACCCAGGCAGAGCCAGGTCTTTAAATTTACTCCAGTGTCCTAGGTGTGACAACACATTTAACTTTTTTTCAAATAGATAAATGGCTTGCATTTCTAGGTTTTTTTATGTTTTATTGATAGGTGAGATTTTTGTACTTCATTCTAACTACCACCGATTATCTGCTACATGGGGAAAATAAAGTTTTATGTGTAATTTATAAGAACCTTCTGGATGCATAATTGTGCCAAAATTGATCCTTTTACATATTCCAGTGTTATCACAGTCTGGCAATCATGAAACTTTATCATTCTCCCTGTAACCTTTTTGATCCTTCTCCCTTTTTTCTGGTATCTAGCTTAATGAGAAAAAACTATCTAGTTTCCTGAAGATTCAGTATTATGGTAGGGATCATGATTCTATTTCTGTCTTAGAAAAATTTCATCAAATGGCTTCTGGGCATATATAAAAGTGCTCAAGTGACTGCTTTCTGTGTACTTCTTAATACATACTCTACTTTAACAGATCTTTATGCTTAGACATCCTGAATCCTTGCTTTGAATTTAAGGTGGTTGTGTTATAATTGTTCTTACATATGTAACTGTAGTTTATTTGACAAGACTACATTTGAATTTGGAACTGATGCTATAGGTGATATTTAATTTAATTTTATTGAGTCAGGCTGTGTTGTAAGGTTCTGAAAATAGTGACTTTATAAAACATACAAACACACACACACACACACACACACACACACACACACACACACACACAAGCATGCAGCCTTTCCTTCTTTCCTTTCTGCTCAGAAACATTTTAAACAGACTGAGAGTTTCTTGTTTCTTTCGAATGTGATCATGTGGCTGACACAATTGTCTGTTGGACTGGTGTTTCTGCAGTTGATGTCCCCTGACAACTCTTCATTTTGTGTGCTCTTCAGGATGTGTTTTAGCAACTTATTTCATTCATCTTAGGTTTCAAATATTTTCTCAAAGATCAACAAAGTGCACTTTGCTCATATTTGCTTGTATTTTCTTTATTCAAAATCTGTGGTCTCTTCCCCTCTCCAGACATGCTTCAGTTTTTAATAGTCAGAGGATCTCTCTCTCTCTCTCTCTCTCTTTCTCTCTCTCTCTCTCTCCTGCTCTCCAGGCCCCCATGGTATTCCCTTTTTTTTTTTTACCTTTACACTGTCAATGAACCAAGATTTGGACTCATTTAATGGTTTTATCCTTGATTTGGAATTTTATAATTTATGTATTTTTACTTTGAAATTTACACTTTTCCTTCTCTCCTTATATTTCTTTTGTTATCTTTCCCTCAGCTTTAAATTTTTAATATGTCATTAGTTTTTATGGAGTAAATAGAATATCTCTTTTGATGGGAAAACAGATTTTTGAAGTGTCAAATGAGCACATTTGTAAATTTCTCACAGTGTTCTTGGGGATCTGCAAAGATTAGAAAGAGTTCCTTTACGTTGATGAACTACTTACATCTGAGTATTTCCTAAGACTAAACCAGGGTAGCACAGAATTTCATATTTATCTAGGTTTTAAGCATTGTTTAAATAGATGTTAAGAAGGACTTCTTCAACATCCCTGCAACACAGAGTGAATCCCAGGGGCTGCCCTCACAGGCCTCCTAACTGTCTTCTCCTTCCTTTCCACAGTGAGGATCATATGGCCTTGCCTTTATCAAATGTACAATTTCTGGGTTCAAGAACACATAAGATTTTCTAATTCATAAGTTTTTTTTAGGACACTCACAAGGAAATCTTGCTTGTTTTTTCCCCTCTGTTCCCATGTCTCCATTCTAATGTTTAAGTCTCCTGCCCGGTAAACTCTCCCCCATTTTTCCCTCAGATTTATAAATAGATTATGACATAATCACAGGACACGGGTATTTCTCCTGAAAATGTGCCAACTGCTCCAGTCTTCTGAAAGACAATCAATGTTTGTGACCTTCTCCGCCATGCCAGCAGGTCGAGACCTCGGTTCCTGACAATGTCCTGAAGTATCAGGCTGTTGTTCATCAACAGGCTTCCATATACATTTTTAATTTCTCTCCATCAAGCGTGTGTTGAGCATCTATTCCCAGTCAAGCAATGTTCTAGAAATCAGAGGCTGGTAAAAAAATAAAGAGAAGACTGGCACCTTTCTTTTCAATAGTGCATGTCTGAGTGGAAGGTAACCCACTGACCTCAACCTGTCAGAGTATCTAAGGCCGGATTGGAGAGTGCTGTCCTGTGACATAGCATCCTAACCCATCCAGTGTTTTGTTTTGCTGCTTCCTTTCATGGTCTGTGTCCATTACTTGCTTTCCTCTCAATCATCTTGATCTGTCTCTATTCTGCAGTAAATATTCTACTAGTCTTTGTTGTCTTAGCTCCATATATATTGTTCTGCCAGACATTGGTCACTCTTTATACTTGTCTGGGCCATGAGCTGTATCTAATACTTTAGTCTTCTAATTCTCTATGAATTTTGCTGATGTAGAATTATCAGCTCTGGAGAAACAAAGCATATATATTGTTTATTAATTATCAAGTATGTTATACAGCTAGTATTTTGTTTTATTTAAAGTTATATCTGGCTTCATAATCATTTTGAGACCTTTACAGAGAAAAATGTGAGGAAATACTACCACCATTCATAAGGTTGATAGCTTACCATATATGGATTGTTTCCAAATTTTCAAACACTGGCCTTAAAGTTCAGTTTCCCTAAGAAAAGTAAAGGGGCTCACAACTAGATAGCCAAACTGACATACCAAGATGGGGGCACTTAACATTCAAATATGTATCTTCATGTAATGACAAATGATTGTCTTTCATGGAACAGGAGTAATGTGAAAATATATTCCTGTGGTTGTTAAACCTATAGCCACCAATGGTCTCCACACCAGAATGTCACCGTAGCCGGGCAGTGGTGGCACATGCCTTTAATCCCAGCACTTGGGAGGCAGAGGCAGGCAGATTTCTGAGTTTGAGGCCAGCCTGGTCTACAGAGTGAGTTCCAGGACAGCCAGAGCTACACAGAGAAACCCTGTCTCGAAAAACAAAAACAAAACAAAACAAACAAACACCCAGAATGTCACCGTAATGTGACAAAACAATGCCTGAGGTGGCTAGAAATGGGGCCATTGGCTTAGGTGTGTGGGAATATGCTATTGTAAAGGAACTCAAGGTAGGATTTATCCCATTCTTCCCTACAACATGTTTCCCAGCTTGCATCCCAGGAGGCGCATTTGAGGGAGACGCTGATGTATTATTATAACTGGAAAGGAAGTAATACATGAACTGCAGTCACTCTCCAGACTTCTCAGAGCAAAACTTTTGACATGCTGCCAAACATCCAGATGACAACCGAAGAAAAACAAAAACAACCCTGCAGATGTTTTCCCTAAGTGGAAGAACAGGAACAACTGCTCTGACTCCTTGGGGTGGAAAGTCCTGTGTAGTCTAATAGAACAAGGACCAGATGAAATGTCGAGGTCAAGAAAGGCCAAGTTAACCCCTCAACAAAAAGACTGCATTAGGTAAGCATACCATCCAATCCAACCATAGTAGGGATGGTAGATTAGTGGTGTAGCCCAAATCTCTCATCTCTCTCTCTCTCTGTGCTTTTTTGTGATTGACTCAGCATGTATAACCCTGAAAAGACACAGTACGCTCTGTGACCTCTGATAGAGGGCACACCACTTGACTTCCTTTAGTTGGTAGGACTTTTTTGATCACATATAGTCCAAGTAGAGCATGTCCATGTGCTGTGTTTGAGGTTTTCTCATTTGCCTTCGTGCTATGGACATGACAGAAATTAACCCAGAGATCCTACTATTTCAGGAAAGACAAAAAATCTCTTGAGACAGCTCAAGTCTCAACCTGTGGAGAAGAGTCAAAGCCATCCTAGACCAGCTAGTTCCCAACCAACCTAGAATGTACAGCTAGAATGCTGACAGAGATTATTGAAGTCAGTGAGTTTCATGGTAGTTTGCCCCAGAAAATTATTATGGAAAGATTCGATCTCTACTTTGGAAATAAAATCAACACAGACTGGGAGTGAATTGATGATCCAGGAACCAAGCACTTCTCAGCTCCATTACTGTTCAACAGTACATTTTAAGACTGCCTTGGATATGCCAATCATTTTGTACATCAAGGGCTTGGATAGCCCCTTGTCATGAGCTACACATCTTCCAGCACTCATCCCTTTCAGAATGCTTCAGCATCCCATTACCTCATCAGCCAGTGTGATGCTTCTATCCTACAGGTGTGTATCCAGCAGCCTTAGAAGAGGAATTTTAAATCCATTGACCTTTAAAATAAGCAAAACGATGTTATTATTACAAACACAGTTTTGATGGTTTCCCTTTAGTTGGGGCAGGATCTAAATGGATATGTGTGAAAGAAGGTGGTCTCAGTGAGATACCCAGGAATTTATAAAGCTGTTTTAATCTAATTGGTAGGCTGCTTGTATTGTTCTAATTTTCTCTCTTCCTTTTTTGGGGATGGGGAGGAGAATGTTCTTTCCACAATAAAAGATACAGGACAAATTCCTAAAGAATAAATCAAATGACTATTGGTGCCTGTTTGTAAAATATGAATTCTCATATTTTATTCCAATGCCTTACTTGTAGAAAAAAAGGTATGTATTTATTAAATAATGCTAAAGCAACACTTTGCCAGTTGAGGTTGTCCTTAGAGTTCTTAAGTAGATGAAAGATTGTTGTGATCCCAAAGAATCTGCTATAAGGACTTTTCAAAATAATTTGACGTTACTTCCTAGCCAGACAATCCCTGTAGCATTAATAAGCTGTGAGCTTACTGTAAAGTAGTGATATAGGCTAGTGTGTGTGTGTGTGTGTGTGTGTGTGTGTGTGTGTGTGTGTGTTTCTGTGCTGCTGTAAGGAAAGCCTTTTAGCAATGTGCTTAAGATAAATGGCTGATGGGCCTGCCTGCTGTTGCTATGTTTCCTTATTGTATAATGCAAGTACTTGATACTTTTCTGAAGTATTAAGGACTGAACAAGAACCCCATACATACTGGGCATACATTTTAATATGGAGTTATATTTGCAGCCCTGGACACTTATTTTTTTTAGTTCATCAAAAGTAAATACACTTATAATTTATAACATACTGTAACATATGTACACAATGCAGCTTGGCTAAATAGCACCAACTAATGTTTGGCCTCACATGCTTAGCGGTGTTTTATTTTGTTTTGTAATGAGAACATTCAAATGTAATCTCAGCAATTTCAAGAATGGACTACGTGATTCACGGTCTGTAGTCACCTATTTTATACACTAGGACCTTAAATTATTTCCTGTTGTCCAGCTGAAATGTTTTGTCCTTAATCAAGAGTCGTTTCAGTCCCCCTAGCTCCCTCAAGGCTCTGGTGACCATTCTGCTCTCTACTAGTGTAAGTTGACTCACTAGGATTTTGGTTTCAGTGCTTGTTCTTCTCTGCTTAGCTTTGGCACGTGGCATGTTGTCCAGGTTCATCCATGTTTTTGTAACTGACAGGTCTTTTGCATTTTAAAGGAAGAATTGTATTCTTTTTTGCACAGTCTGCCACATTTTCTTTATCCCTTTCCCCACTGACAACATTTTAGTTGATCCTGTATCTTAACAATGTTTTGCATAATGCTTAGGATCTTAGGAATCCCACATAGTGTGTATATCCTTGACATTTATTGTTTTTTGTTTTTTGGGTTTTTTTTGACTATTGCTGTCCTAAGATGTGAATCCATATCTCATTGTAGGTCTTAACCTGCATTTCCCCAGTGGTTACTGGAGTAGGGTCCCATTCTCATAGAACAACCAAGTAGTGTTACAGACCAAGAAGTCTCAAGCCCAGGTCTGCATTTTGGAAGGTTCTTCTTCATTCCTTTTGGGTCCCTTTGACATTTTTAACTTATTCATACTGATATTTCTAGTAAAGGATGATGTGGGTTGATTTGTACTCTAAAAGATGGAAGTTTTACTCAATCCATTCTATCTTAAAGACATATTTAACACCTAAATTAATCCTTCCTCTCATCATCTCAGACTAATTAGATTTTGTTAAAACTAGTCTAGAATTAGTCCTAATTGTGCCACAATGGTAAACACATATCATCAGATGTATTCAATTCCTTAAACATACGGAAGTCTGGGCATTGCTGTCTTGTATTACATTTCTAGGTATTATTCCATATTCAAAGACTCTTATCTAATTAATACACAAGAAGGGAAAGCCTGTCAATGGCTCATATCAACAAGTATCAGGATATTAAAAAGGATGTCCCAAGTGGTGACAATCGTGTTAAAAACCCCAGTATTAAAAATCAGTAAATGCTTTATAGTAAGCAACTTTAAGACTACTTAGTCAGAATGTGATAAGACAATTTACAGAGTCAAAGGAAATATCAGCAGATTATGTATCTGATAAAGGAGTAGTGTAAGAAAGTTTAAAGTAAGGCCAGAAAGGCAAAAATAACCCACTTAAATAATCAATAGGGGGAGTGTGAATAAACAATTATCCAAGGAAGATATAGAAATGGCCCATAAGCACATGAATCAATGTTTGGTAGAGGCAGCCTCAGGAAACAGATTCAGAGCACAGTGAGAAGCAACTGCACAACCCAGAGTGACTTGTAAACAACAGATGCTCATGAAGATGTAGTGGATGTTCAGACACAAGTGGTGGTGTGCATAATGGTACATCTTCTAGAGAAAAGCTTTTATTGCTGTAGAAACTATACAGTGTCATTATGTGCAGGAGAGAAATGAAGATTTATATTCACATTCTGGAAATTCTCAGCAGCTTGATTCATAATAGTCCTCCCATGAAGGCGATCCAAGTGACGTTACATCATAAATTTATGAATGGACAAAATGAAATATAGTATAATTATACAGGAGAATATTATTCAGCCATAAAAAGGAATGAAACATGGATAAACTTCAAAATATTACACCAAGAGGAAGACATAAAAGACCACATCTTCCATAATTAGTTTTGTGTGTTAAATTTCTGGAACAGATAAATCAATAGAGATAAAAATATAGATTAATGGTTGCCAGTGGCTAGTAAAAAAGAATGAAGGAGGAGAGACTACTAAAGGGTATTCAGCTTAAAGGCTGAAAAACATTTTAGAATCAGTCGTAAGGGCTGCACAAATATACAACCATATGAAAAGCACTCAGCTGTGCCATTGAAAATGGTGTATCTTCTGTATATATCTTACATCTCTCTCTCTCTTTTAAAAACTGCAGGACAACTCTAAGGAGATCCTTGGCTAATGTGTTTCACAAATCTGTGGGCTATATATATGATATAAGATTTCATGTTTTTATCTTAACATTGTAGCCATTTTATAGGGTAGCTTATGAGAACTGACTGTTTTATTAAACCCATGCCAAACACTCAATGGGAACATCGAGTGCTTGGCTTGAACGATCCATTGTAGTGGATTTTAGGTCATGGCTATTTCGTTTCATCTTGGCTCTGCTCGTAGTGTCCTGCCTTATACACTAAGCTTTTATTTCCCCAACATTAATTGCTCCTGGTGCAAGAAATGCACATTTGAAAACTGTTTTTTGACACCGAATGTCATTCACTGAACTCACACTGTCTCAGGGTCATAGAATTCCTCTGCTTCGGCATCCCAAGTACTGGGATTAAAGATGTAAATCATCCCTCAGCCCTGCCAGCATATTCTGAGAAGTGAGCCTGGCATACAGGTGACTGTAATATACGAATATAACATTTCTCTTGCTAAGTCGATCCAACCAGACCTGTCCTTTGGTTGGGTATCAATTCTAGAGATTCCTGTTACAGAGTCATGGGAGATTTTTATATCAATAAAACTTATGGGTACATATTGTTATTTATATCACCCAGAGCCTCAAGAAAAGCACTGACTGTTTTAAACCATTCTTATACAAAAGCCCTGTTGATCCTAGCTCTCTTCTCAACCATAAACTAAATAAACTATAAACTAAGTAGTTAGGAAAAAAAATTAAATATGCCAAAAATTAAGAAAATGGTAAAAAACCAACACACAGGGAACACTGAATGGGCTCTTGTTTTCTATGAAAACACTGCAGACTTTTTAAAAGTGGTTTATGAAAATGAAGGACTGGTGAGGAAAAGGAACTGGAGCAGGCAGACACAGAGGGGATGGTGGCCTGATGGCTGCAGCAACACAGCAGCAACAGGAAGTCTCCCGATGCCAACACGGATGCTGATGGTTCCTCACCACACTTTGAGATTGGCATGACCAAGACAACACGTGGGAAAATGTAGCATCAGACCACGTTGTGCATTTTTGTGATGTTTTGTTTCCTATTTGCTAGTGGCCACAACTGACTATATTTAAAATTAGGTTGGTGCCGTTCTTGCTCTTCTGGTGATGTGGAAAGTGAAGCCTGCTGCCTTACGTACTCCTGCTGCCTTACGTACTCCTTCTGCGTTATCGCGGGATGTACTTTTGGACGGAGAAAAAAAAAAAAAAACCCGTGAAGATTAACGGCAAGTCTTTGTATTCACAGACCCTTGGGATAAATTGGTATAAGACGTGGCTCTACTAAAAAATGAATGTGATCGGCACTGGCAGTGTGAGTGAATGACCACAACCACCTGTCAGTAGTACAAAGGTACTCGGATCCATCTTCTTTCCCATCACATGAATTACTCTTGGATAGAAGCCTGGCTGCTTGGAGTGAAACTTCCTCCCTTCTGGGACCTCTGTTAGACAGATCTGATATGATGATCCGGGAATAAATGATTTCTTGTTCTTTGCGGTCTCCGCCACCGGCAGTATTGAAATGCTCACCCAGAGGTTAATCTCACAAGGTATATACTTTAATGTGGGGTTTTGAATGCTATTGTTCCTATTTGGAGCATTCAGCCTTTTATATCTGCATGACCTTATTCTCCAACCAGAGGATGAGAACGGGTTCTTTAGTGTGTATGTTTTGCTGTGCCTTCATAGTGCCAAAGGGGAACAATTCTCATGCAACTAAACGATACTCTCAATTTAGACAGAGTAAATATATAATCAAATATTAAAGGTGTATTTAAAACGTTCATTATATATTTATTACTTATTCATCAGCCATGCATAGAGTACATCATTACCAACCACAATTTGTTAATGTGCTTGAAAAATCACTTCAACTCACATAACCTTATAGCAACTTAGCTAGGTAAGTTCTAGGGTGATCACCCCCATTCAGTGAAGGAACTGAAACACAGAGAATTGTGACTGTGAGTGGACAGTAAGGACCAGATGCAGATTTCATACCAGGGCAGTCTTGCTACATTCTCTTCTTTTGCATTCTCTTCTTTTGGTTACCATCTTGGTTTTTTTTTTTTTTTTTTAGATAGCCATACCATACTGGCTGCAGGCTCTTTTTCTTTCCTTCTAATCTTGCTTACTGTCAATGGCGTTCTCTGTAGTACTGATCATGAGGACTCGGGGTCCAGCTTCTGTTGCTCATCCTATATGGAATGCATCCACAAAAGCATCCCAGGCGTTAAAAGCATCCCTCTGCCTCATCCTCTCTGGCCAGCATTTAACATCATTGCTTTGCTGCTGCTGATCAGTTTCAGTACACCTACACTGCTTCCCACCCCATTGCCTTCAGTTATGGTTCAGTTGCTGAGAAGGTTCCTATTCAGATTTGTTTTCTTCTATCCTATTCCGGATGTACAGCATTGCTACCTTTAGGTGGAAAATAGGATGTTAAAAACGTCTGTCTTGGCATCTCGAGGTCTTATAAAAGCAGATCTTTGCCAAGCTCTCTTTCTCAACATTACAGCTCCAATGGAGCATCACTACAACCTCAGCCTGCTTCCAGAAGCCAGCCGCAGCTAAGCCAAGCTGTCCTGGGAAGGGAGTTCACCTGAGGATCCGCATGGATTAAAACAATCCTTTAAAGACTCTTACATGCTAATCAACAAAGGCCCATTGTATACGGGTTTGCCTGAGAAGCAGAGAGCCAGTGTCCTCTGTGAATGTTACCATCTTAGTCTCCTCGGCCAGCCCACCAGACGGCAGGACGCCTCCCTGTCTCCAATTGTCCTGGCATCTGCACAGCACAAATTGATGCGATGTGAGCTGGAGAAAAAGCAGCCAGGGGTGGCCTGGCCATTGTGGAGGAAAGGCTTTAGTGTGTACTCCCTGTTGAGGGTGGAAGAGATAAATGATCAAAGGGCTCACACAAGCCAAGCCCCCTCTAAGAAAACATGGTAAAGACAAAGGTTGCTGCACTGAACCGTCTGAGCAACTCTCAATGCAGCATGGAGAAACAGTGGACCTGCACAATGCCTTGTTTTATGCAGGCCAGGCTCTTGCGTATAACTGCATTATCTATGTATTCAGAAGCAACTACTCACACAGGCTAACGGTCTGAAGTCCATGTGGGAGAAGCAGAATTCACACAAAGTGCTTATCTAGAAGACTGTTCCTTTGACTACACTTTCAAAGTGTGTTATCTTAACAGCCCATAAACAGACTCATTGGAAAGCTCGTATTAAAAATAAATGCCAATGGCACATGATTACCTTAACTTGGAAGCTCCACTGGCTGTCTGTGTAGTGTGTTCACAGAGCAACACACTGAAAACAGACATCCAAACACGATTCATTCCATACTTTATGGCCATGTGGCACATCCTGAGAAAGGGTACATCATAAATGGCTCCCAAAGTCTGTGCTTGTTCTAAGCTTCTCAGTTCCTTGTCCTCTCCGTCATGATGGACTGAAATCCCCTGGAATGTTGAGCCAATCCCTTTCCTCATTGAAACTGCTTCTGTTGAGTATTTTTTTTCCATGTGACAAAGAAAATAACTAATGCTGTGGGTTTATCCCTGGCATAGTTACCCTGCCAAGAGAAATTAGGTTAGAAACATTTTGATATTTAACATCTAGCCATTAATGTTGAACTTCCTGTCTTAAACGTGTCATTGACACTGTCACTGTTCAAAGATTTTGTTACACAAAGACTGCACATGGGTCAAGTGTCTTGTACTAATTTTTCTATTGTGAAAGTGTTTATTGTTGTCCTGCACTCAGGTGGTTCACGTATCTTATTTTTTTGTGTTTTCTTTTATTTATAAGAACTTTTCTTCTTCATCATCTTCCTCTGCCTTCTCCCTTTCCCAGACTCCCCCCCCCACCAGTTCAGCACTAACACCACCACCATGCCTGTTTGATTAGAATTCAAGCATGATCTATTCATTCTTATTAGTCGACAATGAAAAGGTAAATTAGGAAAGAAATGAGTCAACAGAGTTTTATAGTTCCAGGGAAAATAACTCTGGAGACAGAAAATAATAGTTGCATCTATACTCCAATTCCCAAAAGGCTTTAATTTTAGTGTTTATTTAAAACAAACAAACAAACAAACTCTCCAGCTATGCTTGCCACTGTTGTCCCTGGTAAAGAAGCCAAGCATAGACAAAAAGCAGGGAAAATGTCGTCAGTACAGAAAATAAATAACTTGGGTTGATAACTCACAAAGCCAAGTGGCAGGTACTGTACTTTTATATGCCCTAACATTTAATCATCACAACTGCTTAAGGAGACACATACTATAGCCATCACCCTCCTTCCAAACCCTCACATGCACTTCTTTCTGAAATTCATGGCTGTTTTTAATTGTTGTTGTTGTTTGTGTGTGTGTGTGTGTGTGTGTGTATACATATACTTCTAAATACATAAATATACCCTGTTCAGTCAGTATTAGGTTACTTGTTATGCTTTCAGGAATGATCATTTGATATTGGATAAGTAATTGGTTAACCACATTCACATATTTATTGCTATCATCTTTATTCCATCCTTTTTTAGTCATGTTGGTGGGGCAACATGGGTATAGTTTTTCTGACATTTCTAGGAGACACAATTTCATAGCAAACTGGCTGTTCTTCTAGCTCTTGTACCTTGATACCCAACTATATCTGACTAGTTCAGACAGTTTTCCTTATGGCATACAAACTGGTTAATAGAAAGGGCCATTGGTACTCCAGAGATGAGAAAAAAGCTATATCACCTCATCTTCTAAGTTTCACAACATTTAAAGCAATTTTTGTTACCATCTTTAAATTTCAGTAGTTACGTTTTAAGAGAATGTATTCTCTTTGGGGCTATTCATTATATTAGGTAGCGTGTCCTTCTATTGAGTAAAGTCCAAAATAGTGTTTAAGACAATAGCCAGAACAAGCCTGGAACAAACATCAGAGTTTAGTATTGTTCTTAGTTATTAGGGGGGCGTTTTGATAAGATGAATCATATAGACAGATCTTATGCTGTCAGAAAAAAAAAATTGAAAGTTTGTTTTCTCATCTCTGGTGTACCAATGGCCCTTTCTATTAACCAGTTTGTACGCCATAAGGAAAACTGTCTGAACAACACACAGAAGGGATCGTTTGCTGCTGGGCAACAGATGCTGCAATCAAGTTCCTTCTAATTAACCAGTATCAAAATCCACTCATTCATAAACTGTCACCATCAGCAGCAGGACAAATATGCTTCTCAAGCCTAATGCTGACAGTATGCCAGTCACTGATGCACCCATACAGGGCCTTAGCTTGACCAAAGAGTCCCTCTGTAGTTCAGAGCAGATGGAATCTGAATCCCTCCCATTGGGGCCATGGGGTCTCAGAACCATACCAGAGCTGCACTATGTACAGTGTCCCTCGGCTGTATTGAAAAGAGGAGACATTCTGCAAAGGAATTTGACAGCATTCACATGAAGAAGACACATGCAGACAAAGAAGCCACTGCTGCAGCTGAAGCAGAGGTGACACCAGCACCTGATGACCCACTAGAAATTACCCAGGAGTTTGAATTGTTCCCTCCGGTGCCCATCAGTTTCCCATAACCCGGCTACATCGTGATCCGTCTACAAGCTGCTCTTCTTAAAATCTGAAGAATATTTATTCCAACTTGAGGACTTCTAAAATGGCTGTGAGAGATTCATTTGAAATGGAACCCAAGAGGATGTGCTGAATAGCTTTTCACGGTTTCCTATCAGGATAGGAAAAACAAAAGAAAACATTGTTTGCTGGGAAGCACTATCTTTTTGTCATTGTAATGAGAAATCCAGTGGCTGTTTCTTTTTCTTCAGTCTGCCTAGGGGCCACCTTTTGTCACGGTACATTCCGCATATTAAGTAAGGGGGGAAATCTAATCTTGTATTAATAACTGCACAAAAGGAAATGGTTTTTGGTAGGAAAGGGGTACTTCTGCTCAGGGTGTGACATGCATTTAAATGAAAATTTGAACTTTACATTTTCTGGGGGATTTTTTGTTTGTCTTTTTCTTTGTTTTATTTTGTTTGTTTGGGGTTTTTTTTGTTTTGTTTTGTTTTGTTTTGTTTTTTGGTGAAAAAAAATCACCTAATACTTAAATTTCTCTCTTATGTCCAAATCTAACTGCAATAAGTACGTATGAAGAAGTATATATTCGGTTTAACCAGCTGCATTTCAGATGTGTCTTACCTCACTGTGACAGAAATGACACTTAGCTGGAAAGAGTTCCTCAGGAATTGGCCTCACGTCCTACACCAGAAAGGCATCACTGAAGTTTCACTATTTGATGTCCATTTTTTTTTTTTGGAAGGGGTGGGGTTAAGACAGGGATTCTCTGTTTAGTTCTGAATGTCCTGAAATTCACTTTGTAGACTAGGTTGGCCTGAACTCACAGAGATTTGCCTGTCTCTGCCTCCTGAGTGCTGAGATTAAAGGCATGCACTACCACCACCCAGCTACTATATTGTGTCTTTAACCAGCATTTTTTTTTTTTTTTTTACAATGTAGGAGTCATTGTTATTGTTATTAAACACTTGTTATTTGTTGGCTATTTCTTGGGTTATATACCTAGCTCAAGTTTCTTATAACTTTATTGTTCACTGTAATTTGCAAAATGAATGTTCTCAATCTTGATCTAAACCTCAAGGACAGGAAAGCTCTGAGTGTGAGCAACATAAACCCACTGCAAGCTTACAGTGGAGCTATGATCCCCAACCTGAACCCAGTGTTTCCATTGCCTGGACGTGTGCTACATTCCAGGGTCTGTGCTAATATCCTCACAATGTACCTGCTGAATCAGGTACACGGCCTAAACCCATGTCATCCAATGTTATTTGCCACAAGTAGCTGCTGAGCGCTCAAAATGTAGCTGCTATCCTGAGGAAGAGTCTTACTTGTTTAACTTGGATTAGTTTAAATACAAATATCCATATTGCACAAATGCCAGTTACTTAGATAGTCAAACTACAAACAAACAAATAACAGTGAGGGCAAAGCACTGTACTGAACAAAGATTGAATGGTTTTTTTTTTTTTTTTTTTTTTTTTTTTGGTTTTATTACCTTACTCTTTTTTCCTTCCTAAAGAAATTCACTTGTTTTGGGCTGTGGCTATCTGAGGAGCTCCTATCAACTTAGTGGGAGGAGTGAGCCTTCGGGCCTCTGTTCCCACCCCAAGTGTGCAGGTAGGAGTTGTTTGCCCACTGGATCCTTCTTTGCAATGCCTACTCTCTCATGCAAATACCATATCCATACTAGACTTGGTCCTCAGGTCTTGAGTCCTCCAAGTGGCAAAAGAACAACACCATGGAACTCATTCTCTAAAAGTTCACTTCTTCTTCCAAATATCATAGACTTTTTAACTATTAACAGCAGCTTTCAAACATTAGAACGCCATAGGAGCACAATTATTCTCAGTGTCAACTCTGTGTCACACATCTGTCCCGTTTACTCACTGGCATAGTCATGAAGTCACAGGAATGGACTTTTCACTGTACAAAAGAGGACTCTGATGAACCATCAGGTCCTATACACTTGCACTTCTCCAGCCTGCCATTGCTTGAGGTTTTCTCCCACCTCTGTCTCATATCTCTCTCAGGTACAGGACGTGCATATGGTCCATGAGAAGAAACGTGTGGATAACTGTCAGTATAAGAGAAGAGTTTGTGGGTGGGGAATCCTCTCCAGATAAATGCTGAGAGAACAAGAAAAATGTTCAGAAGTTACAACCCATTTGAACTTACTTGGATTAAAAATGAAATTTGATTAGTGCTGAAGATAAACTGCTGAGACTACATCTTGACAAAAAAATTAGATTAATAGAAAGATAAGATTCGATTAACTACCTAGGATCATCCATCAAGATTTCACGTGTTAAGCTTGATTCTATTAGGTAAGGAGGAAACTAAGAAGCTGGGATAAGGGTATGCATTCAATGTGCAACCTTGTAGCAAAGGTTTATGGATCATTGTAAGTTGAAAGGAAAGATCTAGATAATTATTTTCTCAATAGACTTCCAATAACAAGGTAGAAGGCAGAAACAGCATCCAATCTATCTATCTTGCAGTCCTCACATTTATTTGTCCAAAGCTGAGAACCAGGAATAAGCTTGTATTTGTACATGACTTCTCCAATTCCCAAGTTCTTTAAAGAAACAAGAATGATGTTGTCAAAGGAATGTTATTCATGAGAAAGTCAAAGATGGAAGCAGCTAGCCTTCAGATGTTAAGAGATAAGAGATCTTCATACACTTTTCTGTATGCTTCACTTATAAAATGGTATTTAATGTTATGTGTTCATTGTCTCTATGTCTATCTAAGACTATGTATTTTTATTCCATGTCCCACCTTCTTTTTTTTCCTGCAAGGTGACATGTTTGCAAGCATAGATATGAATGACGGTTTAAAAGTTGATATACACTTGATCAGCTTTTTCATATAGCGTTCTTTGATCACCTTTTCCATATAGCATACTCATCATGGTATATAATAATGTAAGCTGCTTCTCAGTCTCATAGGTGACATTTTCAAATCATGAGACTACTTACCTTGGTTCTCATTTTCTGACTGGTAATGGGAAGGTAGTCCCAAGCACAGCTGCTATATTCTGACCCAGTGTCTATGATACCTATTACTCTACATAAAAACTTATTTTATTTCTCCAAAAGTTGGTATTGAACTACATGGCTGCAACTAGTCTTACCTTGCACCCTTCTTCAAATTAAATGCTCCATGCCTGGGAGTACTCAGGGATGGCCTAGGGAGCTATTGCAAATAGAGATAGATTGATACTCTGCCTAGGGAGCTCTGGTCAGAAATGCAATTTTCAAAAAGATGGTGACTAGCCTCCGAAAGTATTCACATCAATGAAACATGACAGGTGTCACCGAGAACAGATATCTGGGCAAAAAGAAATTAGAGCCTCTCATGTCCCAACTCATCCGTGGTTTCCTAATTGCAGTTGTTGGCGTTAATTGAGGCTGGTGCCATTTTTGATCAGGTGGAGATGTCTTGAGTGCCTTGCATTTCCAAAGGGCATGACATTCTGAGAGCCACAGCATGTTCGGATCAAGTCTGCTTTCAACATGCCATGTTTGAAAATTCTCTTCTTGAAGGTCATTAATGAGAACAGCCTGACACACCCTTCCGGTACTGAAACCACACACACACACACACACACACACACACACACACTGGGCAAGACATGGCTCAAAAAAGAAAAAAAAAAAAAAGGATACAGCTCATGCTCAGCTAAAAGACATGCAGGAAGTGGGAACACCTTGCTGCACTGTAAAGTTATGTAACCACACACATAGTTCTCTGAAAGCCATCTTTTCTCTTAAGTGATCCCGTAGTTGTTACCCTTTCAGCATGCTCCAGGGAGCAATTGCTTTAATAAATGTTTTCACTAGTTTGACTGAGACAGGGGTAATTTGGAGCTGCAAACAAGATTTCTTCTTTAAGAGCAAAGCATCACTGTGATTTAAAATGCAACCCAAGTCACTTTTTCTAAGGATAGTGGTTGTAATTAAGCAAGAGAAATTTTGCTCAGGAGCCACTGGGTGTTTGTTTGTTTGTTTGTTTTGTTTTGTTTTTTCAGGAAATAGCATAAATAAAATATGCAAATAAAGATCACATTGGCCAGAAGTTGGTTTCTGTATCTCTGCAAGAGTTTCTAGATTGAAGCACATTTCAGAAGGTAAGGAGATAGTGCAGTGGGTAAGAGTATCTGCTTTGTAACCATGAAGACCTGAGCTAGAATCCATAGCACCATGTAAAAGGTGTGGCATGACTGCGCATGTCTTTAACTCTAACACCGAGTTAGAGCCACTAATCAGAAAAGCTTGCTGGCTAACCATCCTAACTGAACCTGTGAGCTTCTGGAACAGTGACAGACCCTGTTTCAAGGGCATAAGGCAGAGGGTGATAGGAGAAGACACATGAAGTCACACTCCAGTCTCAGCGTGAATGTGCATGGGGGTGCATGTCCACACACATGCATGAAGCAACATATAAACACCAAACACACCAGGGAATTGTTTCAGCATCTAATGCTGCATGATCTAAACAAAATGTGGGTTCAGCGAGTGACAATGAGCATTCCCTTTGGCCACTGGATATGAATTCGTAATCTATTATATCTGTCATTTGAGATATTAAAGAACAGTAGATAAATCCGTTAACAGTAATGAAGTCATTACTGATGTTTTCATTATTACCAGTGTTATTATATTACCATCAACATTATAGGAAATACTGCATATTATTTCTGCATTAAGCAGAAACATCTATCTGACTTTCACATGTTTGATACAAATATGGACCTTCTAACATTTTATCAAACTCATTTAGGAATTCTAGCTGCACGAAAAATCATAATAACTTTTCTCAATCCCCGTCCTTGCAAGAATAACCATGTTTTAGTATGTCTGCTCCTTTAGAACGAAGCAGATATTTCATGACTTTTCAAGCAAACACTTAGCATCCAGGTAAGGAGAAAGTATGTAAGCAATGAGATGCCATTGATGGCATTTCTTACACAGCTGAAGCCAGGCTCCTAAATCTCAGCACCGTCCTGGTCACTGCGGGTTTGTTACTAAGGTCAGTGATTATTTTGGCAGAAGGCTGAACTGGGTTCTGATCCCTCTCCACTCCCTACTCTCAGCTGCTGAGAGCAACTGTGCTGTTCAGATTTCCATCATGGTAAAGCCCAAGATAAGTCAGCTTGTGAGAATGAGATGTTTCTTTAAGCTCTTGGGTTAAGAGGTTTTATTGTCAGTTGGCTCTGTTGCTTTAGCAGAAAATATTAGATTGACATTGCTTTCTTTATGGTGAACAGGAAGTAAAGAAGGAGATATGGAAAGTGGCCAAGTTCCCAATATCCCCTTCAAAGGCATGCATTTACTGACCTAACTTTCTTTGACTAAGCCTTTCCCTCTTAAGATCCCACAACCTCCTAATACTGCCACATGTTGGTACATGCAACTTTGGGGCATATAAGATCCAAACCCTAATACTTCACTGCCTTCTTCCTTAGAAAGCAGTGGAAACTAGCAAAGTCCCTCCACAGAGAGGTTCCCAAGAGAATGGCAGGATGGACAGCACGTATGCGCATGTGCACACACACACACACACCCCCGCATGCACATATGCACACGTACAAGCACACAAAGCAACACTCATACAGGGACTTTTAATTGTGGTAAATAAGGTCCTCAAACATTAAAGTTTAGGACAGAGAAAAAAATGGAAAAATAAAAATATTTTATGCCTCTTCAAGTTGTGTCTGTTCTGCCCCTTGCCTTCAAATAAGGCAAACATTTAGTTTGTCAAAAATATTTAAGGTATATATCCACTTTAAAATTGACACAGAAGAGAGAAATCTCTTGGGAAGCGAATGTCACAGAGGAAAGAACCTCATTATTCATCCGTGGAGACAAATGAGCTTCCTGATAAGGCAGAGAGTGTACATCTGGGTCCACCACAGGCGTACTACAAGCCCTTTCTGAATATTGAAGACCAATACTCCCTGAATATTCTTATTTAGAGCATTATATTTTGGCATTTAAAAACATACATTTATATAATACACATAATATATTAATATACATTAATATGCATATATATTTGCACATGTATTATATAGATGAGTTGGAACTTTTTTTGTGTGGTTGACACAAGGCCCTGGGCTCAGCCCTCAGATCTTGGGGAAAGACTATATCTTTATATATATCAGTCATAATTTGAAAAAATAAAGTTATGGGCAAGTACATTGCTACAGCTAATCGGATTGCCTCATATACTTATGAGGTACATACATTCCACACATTTTGAAGCATTCACCAAGTCTTAAACCTCTTCATTCCAACATGGCACCTTTACCTCTCCAGAGTAAGAAACAGCAGTTTCCTCTCTTGCATACGTTTATAAAACCAAAAAGTTTCTGAGATCGGACTATTGTGATCTGGAGAAGCATTCAATGACTTTCAAATGATATTCATATCTTATCCCTTATTTGGACAGATTCCTTTGGAAATGTAAGGCAGAATGGGAAATGAGAAGAGTAGAGCCAGGTTAAATGGGGTAGTTTCAGGCTGGAGGGTGTAGTACATGGCGGGGAAACCTCACCTGATTTTGCTAATCCCAAGAAAGGGAAAGCATGGAGACAGTGTCCACACGTGTAAAATTGTGCCCAGCCAAATTCTTGAATGGGAAAATTAAGGTATGGTGGGAACAGAGCAGTTTGCTTTTACACTGACTTGGAAGACAGGGCAATTTTCCTGAGTCACAGGGATGTTCTATTTCTTGACTGAACCAGTGCTATGTGGGAGTTAGAACTGTTTTTACATCTCTCTATTTCACCACGTGTCAACTTTGTCTCAATGCATAAAAACACAGGCAAACAAAAACACTACCCAAAGAAACCAATAAAACAGCCTACAGATACTGAAAAAGAGAGAAATAATTGTTTTAAGACCAAATAAATGCCCATTGACTTCAGATAGAATAGATGGACCAAGTCCATTTTGGTGACTCACCAAGCTTTTGAGGGTAGGAACTAAATGAGCATTGGGGGACTTGTTTATGGAAGCATTTGTGGAGAGTTAACAGAAGCACAGGGAATGAGGCAAGTGTATCATCCAAAGCCCCACCCCAGCATGAGTGACAGATAACAAAAGAGGTATCACTTGATTCCCATCCCAGCCCCAGTAAACTTTCCACCTACTCAATACTATGCTCTCCCCCACCCCCTCCCCTAACAACACATGAAGCTGAGACAATGGGAAGTGGTGGTTGATATCTAATGTGAGAAGCTGATGACCCTCACCCTTCTAGAAGGGACACAAAGTAACTACAATCTGTGAGCGTCTCCTGTAGGTAATCTTAGAGCTTCTCAGGCTTCAAGATGGTAATGGTGATGCCATGTACTTGGTGATAAGTCATTCCCCGCTGATGAAATGAGCCAGTTCAAGCCAAATTAAAGTTTATAAAGACAGGCTTGGTGGGAAGCCACTCTTGGGCGGGTTCACTGGTCCAAAGGAATGGGGTGAGGCGAGTCACCATGGGGAAGGAGACAGAGGGGAAAAGAAAGAGAGAAAGAGCTAGCACATCTAGGGAGAGAGAAAATGCTGGGAGGGAGAAAGAGCAGAAGAGTGTGTGTGCAAAATGTCTAGATTATAAAGGGAGGAGCTTCCAGGGTAAGGGTAGCCCAGCCCCTGGGCTGGAAAGTTCAGCATAGAGGGTAGGGTGTGGCAGCCATGTCCAGGGACAGGTAAGAACTCCAGGATGCTGAAGAACCTGGAGACAGGGTCTGCTTTGGTATGTAAAATATGCTCCTCACCCACCATTTGTTCCAGGTCCGAATCCCATACTAGGAACATGGACTCATCAGTACTGGGGACAGAGATTTAAAACAAAAAGCAAAAATGTATAAATCCAGGTGAAATTTCCAAAGTGTGTGTGTGTGTGTGTGTGTGTGTGTATTTTGTTGCTCTGGTTTTTCTTTGTAAAGCTCTGATTTGAGCTCAAGATGATTAGCCTATGGCTGTAGTCCATAAGGCTTCCCTTTGAAGAAACACATGTTAGAAAAAAGCAAACAGCAAACAGCACTGTTTTTTTTTTTTCCCAGCATTTTGAGAGATTTGTGTTTGAGAGAATACATTTTATGTGTGCTAACAAGTCAAGGGGAATGGCACATGTTAAAAGATTACCTCACGGTGTATCTTTAAATCCTCACAGTTTGGTTGCCATAAAATTTATTGATTATTTCCCACAAGTAAAATTGTGCGTTTCATGCTTTAAACGCATGGCTTGATTTACCTTCATGTGGGTACTTATCCCTGTTACTGCTGGAGAAGCTATAATTTGCAGAGGTAATTTGATTCGGTTTCTAACTAGACTACCTGTGTAACTTTGCAGCATAAAACTCACACCCTGGAAATGCTATCTTTGCAGTTGCTGACTAACAGAGAGTAGAGAAAACTGGCTGTGTTCCTAAAATAAACATGGCAGGAATCAAACAAAGCTCATTCTCCTCAGACAGACTTCATAATGATTACCCATCATCTTAGGTGGCCAATCTTCACTACATGGTCTACCAGGCTAAGTAATCCTTGATGTCTTTAAAGCACATCTATGAAGAATGATGACCTGTGTCTCTGACACATCTGAATGCCCTGTAAGGATTCTACTCTTCAAGCTAAAACTTTCTTATTCCCAGTAAACTAAACCTTTATTGAACTGAGTGTCAACCAAGTCCATTGAGTTAATGAAAGTTGTTCTTATTGGTAACGGCAAAAGATGGTCTTCCGAAAGTGGATAATGATATGGAAAGATACCCAGCCTCCTTAAGAATCAGGAAGACACGAATACAAGCTGCGATGCCATGCTGCCACATGCACTCCTGAACGGTTAAAATAAGAGTGACTGACAGGGCATCGTGCTAATGATGGCGATATGGAGCAGCTGGGTCTCTCACTGTGGGAGAATAAATTAATACAGCCACTTTGGAAAATTGACAACATCTTTAATGATGAAAATTACACACCCTGTCATCCAGCAATTCACCTTTGAGGTATATATCTGAGACAAAGGTACCCTGTGTTCCCAACAGACATGGATGTGCATAGTACCACTCTGATAATAGCACACAATGGGAAGCCACCCAGATGCTACTGTTAATGGGATGAAATTGCCATTTAGCTACACAATGGAACGGTTCTGAGCAATAAAAATGAACACATGCGTCCTGTACTTCACAACCTGCACGAAGCTCCCAAAGACAAGGTCAGGTAAAAGAAGTAAGGTGTAAGACATATTCTATGAGAACTCATATTCATAAAAGTTAAAAACAAACAGATGAAATCATTCACAATGATAGAACTCAGATGAATAATTTCTTTGAGGAAAAAATGGGAGGGGGCAGATAGTGACTGGGAGGAGGCATGGAAGGGGCCTGAGGGTTATTGGCAATGTTCCACATTTTTCATTTCTGTGGCATTTCCAAAGGCATTGTATTTTTACAAAACTGTACCTAAAATTATGTGTACAGTCATGTTAAGGGTATTTTTTAAACATGTATTCTATTTTAAAGTTTAATTTAAAAGTATTCTTTTCAAGCAAAGCCTGAGAAAAATGATTAAGAGTGAATACAAAACAAAAGTGTACACTGTGTGCAGTGTGCACAGTGTGCATAGTGTGTAGAGTTTGTGTAGTGTGTGCAGTGTGTGCAGCATGTATGATTTGGGCAGTGTATACAGTTATGTGTAGTGTGTATAGTGTATATAGCTTGTTCAGTGTGCACAGAGTATATAGTGTGTGCAGTATTACAGTGTTTACAATGTGTACAATGTGTATAGTATGTGTGGTATGTACAGAGTGTTCAATGTGTACAGAATGTTCAGTGTGTACAGTGTATGCAGTGTGTGCAGTGTGTGCAACATGCACAGTATATTGTGTGTAGTGTGTACAGTGTGTAAAGTATATATAGAGCATGCAATGTTTACAGTGTGTGCAGTGTGTTCAGTGTGTACAGTGTGTATAATGCATGCAATGTCTACAGTATGTGCAGTGTGTACAGTGTATGCAGTATATGTAGTGTGTGTGATATGATCAGTGTATGCAGTGTGCATAGTGTGTATGGTGTGTGCAGTATTGCACCATTCACAGTGTGTACAGTATATATAGAGTGTGGTATATACAGTATATGTAGTGTATGTAGTGTGTGCAGTGTGTGCAGTGTGTAGTATGTATATGTATGCAGTATGTTCAATGTATATAGTATTGCAGTGTATATATTTATCTACAGTTTTACCTTCTTGAAGTTTCAGTTCTTTGCAACCAACTACAATAGAAAAATATTAAAAGGCAAGTTCAAAAGATACTGTAAATTAGAGGTTCTCAACCTATGGGTCACAACTTCCTTGGGGAGGAGGGGGTCAAATAACTCTTTCACATGGTTTGCCTAATATTATCAGAAAACACAGATATTAACATTATGATTCATAACAGCAAAGTTACAGTTATGAAGCAGCAACAAAAATAATGTTATGGTTGGGGGTCACTGCAACATGAGAAACTTTATTAAAGGGTTGTAGCATTCATAAGGTTGACAACCATAGCTAAATATTCTTACATTTTGACTCGTATGCCATTCTATGTATCACATGAAATCCCATGAAGCTTTGCTCTGTGCTCCTAGGACAGGAATCATTTTTTTGTTTGTTTAACATATCCATACTGTATATGCTACCTACTAGTAGTCACTTAATACAGCAATGAGCCATCAGGTCCACTGCCAGAGAAGCACAGTATTTGTGTCCTACGAAGTCTCATTTTTCTTAATTATGGGCCCGTAGCTCATGAGCAACCAGTAATGATAAGTTTGAATATGTCAATGAGAAGATAAAAAGAGAGAAAATAAACTTCCCTTAAATAAAATGTCAAATTATATCAGTTTAATAGGGAAGGGGAGAATTTGCCAATATCTTCTCATTACATTGTGAAGAAGAAAATTGACTGGGAATCCCCAGTACTCAGAGGCTGAGGCAAGATTATTGCAAGTTTCCAGCATCCTGTGGAGGATACTAGATAAATTCAAAATGTGATGTGTGTGTGTGTGTGTGTGTGTGTGTGTGTGTGTGTGTGTGTATGCAATTTAGTCAGGCTGTGTCAAAATAAAACATAATGAGCAAATGGATGAGTGAATGAATGAATGAATGAATGAACGAGTTTAGTGGTCACTTGCCTAAAATGTACAAGACTTTTTAGATTCAAGTCTCAGTACTGCAGAAGAGAGGGAGAGAGAAAAAAGTGGGGAGCGAGCGACAGAGAGAGCGCGAGAGAGAGAGAGAGAGAGAGAGCGAATGAATGAGAATCATTGCTAGTTTGTTTCTTAATTTCAAGCTCACAAACAAAAGAGTGCCAGTACTGTGTCATGAGGATTAAACAAACACTACATATAGGAATTTAGGCACCACTGAGAGTTTCAGGCATTTACAGGGATCTTAAATTCTACCTCTAATGCGTGAAGACATAGGGCTGGAACATGGTTGCCACACTCAGATTGTTGGGCAGTGTCTATACCTCTCTACTCCACTCTAAGACTGCATAAACTGTTGAAGATGCATGTGAATAAAATTTGTGTAGGATGAAAAGGAAGAAGTCGAAACTCAAGGGAAATGCTAGTTTAATATCTTGAACATTGTCAAGAGTACAAAGATTTATACATAATTATAAAATAATTAATGCGATTGAACTGTATAATCTAACCCCAATGGACACGATGGTTTCTATACTTACAAAAATATTGGCCAAGCTATTACTAGACCTTTCCTTTTATTGACAAAGAGAAGATTCTAGAGTCTCCGAATTCTGATTCTCCAGCACTTAGAGGTCCTTAGGTTCAATAGCTCTTTTCTGGAGAAGAAGGAGGACAGTTTGGCCTGTGACCTGTAGGGGACTAGGTGACCGGGCATCTAAGTTTGACATTTTCTGTTCCTCCATATTGATTTGGTATACGCTTATCTTTTAATGTTTTGTAAAATTGCAATCTGTCTCCTGGAAATCTATCCAGAAAGCAATATATTATATACATATAAAATTTTACAAGTAATCATGAATTAATGTAAACATCTCAGTAACATATTTTGCAATGAAAATGCCAGCCGCATACAAAAGTAACAAGGTTTAATTTTATATGATGATAATTACTTGGGATATTCTTTCTGCCATGTAAGATGAATGTGCTTTTATATGTTGTAAAGCATCTATTAAATACAAAATTGGCTTTCTCTCTTTGCAGTCAGTATTCACAGCTCCAATATGCCTCTGAATTTCTCCCTCCTTGCTCCTCTTCCTCTCTCCGCCTTCTCTTCTTGCTCCTCCTCCTCTCTCTGCCTTCTCTTCTTGCTCCTCCTCCTCTCTCCTCCCCCTTCTCTCCTTGCTCCTCCTCCTCTTTCCTTCCCCTTTCCCCCTTGCTCCTCCTCCTTTCTCCGTGTATCCTCCAGGACTCTTTAGTTATTACCTCTTCAGCAGTATACATTTGTGGCAAATTCCTATTTTCATTTCTCCCTAAAGATACTTTGAAATGTTCGCTTATAAAAATAAACACCCAGCTCTTTGCCTCTCAGACAATCTCCTATGAGGGCATTTTTCACACATTTTTTCATTTAAGTCACTGATTCCCCCAATTATGGATTTCTTCTTCATCGCACGTTTGGAGGTTGTTATTGTTTAGCTCTCAGTGACACAAGTTCTACATTCTCCTTCTCTTCCTGTTACTTACTAATGTCTACCCTGTTTAGGAAGCTGGAAGGAAGTTCTGAGTAACAACATTCACTCATTCATGTGTTCTTAAACTATTTCCAACAGGGAAAGACTGTGTACAACTTGAAAAGGTAACTTTTAGTAATTTTACACTTGTCATTATCATTATTATTGGTGGTGGCAGTGCTGCTGCTGCTGCTGCTGCTGGTGGTGGTGGTGGTGGTGGTGGTGTGTGTGTGTGTGTGTGTGTGTGTTTGCATGGGTATGTAGAAGTTGGAAGACACCTGTGGAGTTGTCTCTCTCTATAAGCTAGCTTTCCCAGAAGCATCTCAGATCCTCAGACTTGATACCAAATATCTTAACCCTCTGAAGCATTTCACTGCCCCCCAAGGTTGTGTTTTTAATGAAAATACACAGGTGCTGTGATTCCTGAGATTGTCAGCCATCCCTTCTTCCCTCTCTGGTCCCCTCATGCTCTTCACTGTCCCCTGCCTCTGTCTCCAAGTCTTCCCATGAAGCCTGATATTTTATCCTCAGTTATAGTTATATAGTCAATTGAAAAGAAAAACAAAAACTGGCCCTGGTGACAAGGGTTGTATAACTCCCAGACAAAGATTATATATCCTCTGTGCTACAGTTCTTCCTCCCTGCCTGTGCCTCACTGTAGACTGCCAGAGAAGCAGATGTGGCCTTTCTGCTTCCAAAGCCTGGGAAGGGAGTTTATGTGTTGAGTGTTTGATAGTCAGGCGATACATCAAAGTAGTGGATAATATAAACTCTAGAAACCTAGAGATGAAGACGGACTTTGTGGCACAGGACAGTCTAATTCAGGTCCTCTGACTCAGAGTCTTCAAAGGAGCATAGCAGATAAGCCTGGAAGACTATCTCACCTGTCGATGGCTGGTCTGAGAGAAGCAAGTTCATCCTGAGAGGACAGCTTGTCCCAGGTGATGGAAACCTCCTGGTTCTTTCCTCTGGGGAGTGCAGGGAGCAGGTGTGGGGAGAGACAAGGGCTTTATAGTTGTCCTTTGAGCAGTAGTAACTTTGTATCACACCTCTGTCTCATATCACCTTTGCTCCTGAACTGGCCCCTGCCCCATACTGAAAGTCACAGTTTTTCTAGACTAGATGTCTGGTTTTTTGCCCTCTCCATTCCCTGAAAATTGAACTGGTAGCAGTAAAGAATGCCATCCCTGCTTTGAGAACGGCCATCCGTGATAACCAATTACTGTGTTAGAAGTCAGATCTCTTAAGTTTCCCTTCCTGCCCCACAGGGACACATACACACAAAGAGTGTGGTGTAAGGAAACAAAGCGATCGCTTAAAATGTATCCAGACACATTCCCAATCTGAAAGCATGACTCACCGTGCATATGCAATATTGATATTTCTGATTATATATAATTGAACCGAGGTTGCAGTTTATTTTCCAAATGCAAACATGTGTTTAATTGGAACAAAATGTGCATCTCTGTAACACTGAATTTTAAGTACCAAATTCTAAAGTTTATTGATTGATGATTATTGTGGGGAAACATGAGCTCTTATGCATAAATCTTTTGACAGGAACTGTCTGTCAAAAATAATGATCCTTTTAAAACTCATGAATAAATAATGACGCAGGTCCACTTTACATAAAAATACATACTCATTTACACTCTGTCCACTGGAATGAAATATGGTTATTTAAAATAATGACTCTGTGATGGGAGAGTAATGAAACATTATTAATTTAATACACGTAGTATTTTATACTCACTCTCAAATGACACACATCTATTTTCAATATTAACACATTAGGCCAGTTTTTGAAAGACCTAACAAAATGTCTGATATGGCAAATCCTTTCACGGATGATATTGTGCATTTTAATCCTCCTGGGCTGGAGTCTTATTTCAATAACAACCCAGTTGTGGCTGGGATAGTTTTATTGTCTTACTGACTCAGGTCATCCTGGAAAGCCCCGCCTCCTCTCCTCCCATGGGAGACAGCATGAGGAACTCGGACACATAAAGAGAACACCTTTCTCCATCCTTCCCTATTGAATGTCATGTGTTTCCTTTCCCCACTTTTCCTTTCCATCTGCAGACTGAGGAACAGCAACCGGGTGCTGGCTAGTTTTCTGACTGTTTTCCCAGGAAGAAGGGTAGGAAGCTAGAAATGTTATATTCCTCCCCTTCCTTTATGGGACCTAGGATCACCCGTGCCTCTTGGATGTTCTGTTTATTTTCTCCTGATCCTTTTCTTCCCCATCATGACCCGACTTTAGGAGTGGCTGGAAAAGGTAACCAGGGATGATGAAGAAGAGAAACCATAGCTTCCTTTTCCTCCATTTTAAGACTTGTTCTTCACTTTAGTATCCAAAGCTGCTTTTTAAAAGCCTGAGTTTGCGGCTCTGAGGAAGGACGCCAGATGGCCATTTCTGACACAATTTCATAGATGGGGAAACTGAGGCACAGTGAAATGACAAGCATCCGTATATGCACTCACCATCCACCTTGTGAGCAGAAAACTCATACAAGGAAGCACAATGTGTATCTGAATGGAATCCTTTCCTAGGCTCACAGTGGGGTGTGGTTGAGCATGGATCCTCAGGGCCTCTCTTCTGTCATGCCAAGACAGGGTCTGCTGTCCCAGTGATGTGCTATTGTCCCAATAGTGAAATGATGTTTATGAGTTCAACAGGAAAAAAAAAAAAGCTTCATATTTTCAATCACATTGTTTAAATAACTTAGACAGTGCTCAGCCTTCAGAAGACATCCATATTTGGTAGGTAAGGTATTGACTGGTCTTCAAATTGAAATCTATCTGGATTTTACAATTCTGTGACACCTTTGTGATAATTTTGATCCCCTGTCATGTAGCTGTAGAAAGTTTGGGAATCCTGAGGTTACCGTGGAGGCCTTAAAGACAAACAGCAAGTAAAATTCAGTTTAAATCTGCCACTGAAGTCAATCATTGCCTAAAACACCTTTGAAAGGTCTTACCTTAAATAACTCACAAATTCATATTCCATGATTTAAGGAGAGTCACAAGAATTTACATCTATCAACGTATTTAGGTATGCTTCTCACATAATCATGGGGTTGCGAATGTGGCCTCCATACAAACCCATGGTCAGTACAGGGTTAACTGCAGCCTGCAAGTCATTTTCTTTTTAATCATCTTGCACATGAGACCTCTAAGCAGAGAATGAAAATTGATTTATTTCTATACATGATCCCTTTTTCCTGCTTATTTACATGGCGAGAGCGGCTGTTTTCTTAGGCATTTATCCCAGCGTCCCAGCGTCACTTGATACATGGGATCATTGTCAGTCTTCGCATATGCTGTTGGCAAAGCATTGATTTTTATAGGCATGAGCCACAGTTATTGTTCTAACTTTTTGCTATCAAATTTAACGAATACAGAGTTTGGTTTTCACTATGTGACAGGACGCCACAAAATATTTCAAGCCACTAGGCAACAAACTGCAATTCCTGTGGAGTGCAGCACTGATCTGGGCCAGCTCAAAAGAAAGAACCTCACAAAGAGGAATCACGAGCCTGGAACGAGCTTTGTGGGTTATCAGAGCCGTTGATGTTCCCAGAAAGGAGATGGATCCACCAGGGAAAGTACAGCATAATTAATTCAAACATTTCTCTGGAAGAATTTTAACTATTTCTAATGTGTGCGTGCCAGTTGGGAATGCTTGCCTTTTGTAAATAAATCTGCTTAAATTGGTACCTCAAAGAGATACTTTCTGTTACTGATTTTAGTGTGTCTCCAAAAGTATATTATACTATGAATAGCCAGATGCAGAAGTATCAGCAGCCGGTAACCAGTCTGTGGTGTATAGCCTCTCCCTCCAGGGCCACTTGAAGGCCAAACCTTTGCTCTGAGGTCAATTTACTAGTTTTGTTTTCTTTGCTTTTTCCAAATCAGATAGTTTTGCCACAATACTGGCCAACCACACCAGCCAATACAAAGGTAGTATTTATTACAGTCATACTTCTACAGACAACTTACCTTTTTAAACATTGGATAGTTAGAAAAATATTTATTTTGTAGAGAAAAATAAGGTAGCATGAAATTAACTTTTTTTCAGAACACTAATTTATTTATACATGGATTACATGTAAATGAAACAGAAAAAAATGAACATTCAAGGTACATATATGCCTCACACACGATAAACATTTATTTGGATATTCGAGGTTGCTGTATTATATCTTGATTATTTGTAGAGTGGAGACATATTTTACAGAGAAAATATAAAGATATTTTCCTGATCCTTAAGATAAGCATAGCTTGAGTTCAGTGTCTGGCCCTGTGACTTGCTTGGCTATTATTTGTATGACAGAATGCTACTTGTTCAGTATTTTTATTTGGTAGTATACTGAGCCTTATGCTTTGAATATCCCAGGTTTCTGCAAGAATATGTTTTATTAAAGGTAAAAAAAAAAAGGGTGGTTCAGATAAGATGGAAGTAAATATTTTTATTAGTACTTTCTTACAAAATTCTGCTGTCCTGTAAAAGCTGTCTTCTTGTAAACTACATTGCTTCATTAAATCAAAGCCACCAGCATTTATGGATGCCCAGTGCACTAATGGGTGTCTACTGGAGTTTTCTACTTTTCTGGGTTTTTCTCCAGTTCCGTCTTAGGACTGTCCTTACATGTGGCTTCCAATAGCTCTTCCATTTCCATTTTTCCCCTAATCTGATGCATGCAAGAGAAGAAACCGATCATGAAGTGTATCAAATCTTGGATAAGCTTGATGATCCCTTATTGCAGTAAACCCCCTCCCTAAAGGCTCAAAGGACCGCTTGCTACAAGCTCAGTATTGCTGAACTCTGACCTTGGAGGAATGAGTCAGGTCTTTACCTAACTTCAGAAAGTCATGGCCTCAGAAAGGGGCTCAGTTTCCTCAGTGCCTTTCTATGGAGACTAGGGTCATTCTGGAGGGTTATCAGAAGATAGTGTTTTTCTGTAGTCTCTTTCTGAACATGCCCAAAGATTTTCTAAGCAGCTGGGCCTGTTCTAAGGAGCTTATGCGGTCCCTTTATACACCTTATTTTCATTATTTGTTTGTCAGGTGATGAATCTAGGAGCAGCTGACAGCCTGATTCTGACCTTTTGTTTGTTTCTTTCTTTCTTTTTTTAATTGAATATTGTATTTACATTTCAGATGTTATCCCCTTTCCCCATCCCCCCACCAACCAGGAACCCCTTATCCCATCCCCCTTCCTCCTGCTTCTATGAGGATGTGCCCCCACCAACCCACCCCACTCCCACCTCTCCACCCTCGGATTGCCCCACACTCAGCATCCAGCCTTCATGGTACCAAGGATCTCCTATCCCACATATGCCTGACAAGGCCATCCTCCCCTACGTACACAGCTGGAGTCCCTATGTGCTCCCAGGCTGGTGGTTTAGACCCTGGGAGCTCTAGTAGCTCTCTTCATGGGGCTACAAACCCTTTCAGCTCCTTCAGTCTTCTCTCTAACTACTCCATTGGGAACCCCTTGATCAGTTCAATGGTTAGCTGTGAGCATTCCCCTCTGAATACATCAGACTCTGGCAGACCTCTAAGGAGGCAGCTGTATCAGGCTCCTGTCAGCATATACTTCCTGACATCCACATAAGCTTCTACATTTGGTGACTGCAAATGGGATGAATACCCAGGTGGAACAGTCTCCAGATGGCCCCTCCTTCAGTTTCTGTCCCACCCTTTGTCTTCATATTTGCTCTCTTGAGTATTTTGTTACTCCTTCTAAGTAGGACCAAAGCACCCACACTTGGTCTTCCTTCTTCATGAGCTTAATGTGGTCTGTGACTTGAATCTTGGGTATTGCAAGCTTTTGGGCTATATCCAATTATCAGTGAGTGAAAACCATGTGTGTTCTTTTGTGATTGGGTTACCTCACTCAGAATGATATTTTCTAGTTCCATCCATTTACTTAAGAATTTCTCAAATTCATTGTTTTTAATAGCTGAGTAATACTCCATTGTATAAATATACCACATTTTCTATATCCATTCCTCTGTTGAAGATCATCAGGGTTCTTTCCAGCTTCTGGCTATTATAAATAAGGCTGCTATGAACATAGTGGAACATATGTCCTTGTTATATGTTGGAGCATCTTCTGGGTATATGCCCAGGAGTGGTGTAGCTTGGTCCTTAGGTAATGCTATATCCAATTTTTTGAGGAACCGCCAGCCTGATTTCCAGAATGCTTGTACCATCTTGCAATCCCACCAACAATGGAGGAGTGTTCCTCTTTCTCTGTATCATCGCCAGCATCTACTATCACCTGATTTTTTTATCTTAACCATTCTGACTGGTGTGAGGTGGAATCTCAGGGTTGTTTTGATTTGCATTTCCCTGATGACTAAGGATATTGAACATTTTTTTAGGTGCTTCTTTGCCATTCAAGTTTCCTCAGTTGAGAATTCTTTGTTTAGCTCTGTAACCCATTTTAAATAGGGTTATTTGGTTGTCTGGAGTCTAATTTCTTGAGTTCTTTGTATATACTGGATACTAGCCCTCTATAGGATGTGGGATTGGTAAAGATCTTTTCCAAATCTGTTGCTTGCTGTTTTGTCCTATTGACAGTGTCCTTTGCCTTACAGAAGCTTTGCAATTTTATGAGGTCCCATTTGTCAATTCTTGATCTTAGAACATAAACCACTGGTGTTCTGTTCAGGAACTTTTCCCTGTGCCCAAGTATTCAAAGTCCTTCCTCACCTTCTCTTCAATTAGTTTCGGTGTATCTGGTTTTATGTGAAGGTCCTTTATCTACTTGGACTTGAGCTTTGTACAAGGAGATAAGAATGGATCAGTTTGCATTCTTCTACATGTTGTTCTCCATTTGAACCAGCACCATTTGTTGAAAATGCTGTTCTTTTTCCACTGGATGGTTTTAGATCCTTTGTCAAAGATCAAGTGACCATAGGTGTGTGGGTTCATTTCTGGATCTTCAATTCTATTCCATTGATCTTCCTACCTGTCTCTGTATCAATACCATGCAGGGTTTTTGTTGTTGTTGTTGTTTTGTATTGTTTTTGTTTTTTGTTTGTTTTTTCACTATTGCTCTGTAGTACAGCTTGAGGTCAGGGATGGTGATTCACCCAGAAGTTCTTTTAATGTTGAGAATAGTTTTTGCTAACCTGGGTTTTTTGTTACTCCAAATGAATTTGAGAATGTCTTTTTCTAACTCTGTGAAGAATTGAGTTTGGATTTTAATGGGGATTGCATTGAATCTGTAGATTGCCTTCAGCAAAATGGCCATTTTTTGCTATATTAATCCTGCCAATCCATGAGCATGGGAGATCTTTCCATCTTGTGAGATCATTGATTTCTTTCTTCAGAGACTTGAAGTTCTTGTCATATAGATCTTTCACTTGCTTGGCTAGATTCACACCAAGTTATCTTATATTATTTGTGACTATTGTGAAGGGTGTCATTTTTCTAATTTCTTCTCAGACTGTTTATCTTTTGAGTAGAGGAAGGCTACTGATTTGTTTGAATTGATTTTATAACCAGCCATTTTGCTGAAGTTGTTTATCAGGTTTAGAAGTTCTTTGGTGGAAGTTTTGGGGTCACTTATGTATACTATCATATCATCTGCAAATAGTGATATTTTGACTTCTTCTTTTCCTATTTATATCCCTTTGACTGTTTTTGTTGTCTAATTGCTCTAGCTAAGACTTCCAGTACTATATTGAATAGGTAGGATGAGAGTGGGTAGCCTTGTCTAGTCCCTGATTTTAGTGGGATTGCTTCAAGTTTCTTTCCATTTAGTTTGATGTTGGCTACTGGCTTGCTGTATTTTGCTTTTACTATATTTAGATATGGGCCTTGAATTCCTGATCTTTTCAAGACTTTAACCATGAAGGGATGTTGAATTTTGTCAAACACTTTCTCAGCGTCTAGTGAGATGATCATGTGGTCTTTTTCTTTGAGTTTGTTTATATAGTGGATTATATTGATGGATTTCTGAATGTTGAACCATCCCTGCATTCCTGGGATAAAGCCTACTTGATCATGATGGATGAATGTTTTGATGTGTTCTTGGATTCGGTTTGTGAGAATTTTATTGAGTATTTTTGCATCGATATTCATAAGGGAGATTGGTCTGAAGTTCTGTTTCTTTGTTGGGTCTTTGTGCGATTTAGATATGAGCATGATTGTGGCTTCATTGAATGAATTGGGTAGTGTTCCTTCTGTTTCTAGTTTGTGGAATAATTTGAAGAGAATTGGTATTAGGTCTTCCTGAAAGGTCTGATAGAATTCTGCACTAAAACCATCTGGTCCTGGGTTTTTTTTCTGGTGGGGAGCCTTTTTAATGCCTGCTGCTATTTCTTTAGGGGTTATGGGAGTGTTTAGATGGTTTATCTGCTCCTGATTTAACTTTGGTACCTGGTATCTGTTTAGAAAATTGTCCATTTCATCCAGATTTTCCAGTTTTGTTGACTATAAGCTTTTGTAGTAGGATCTGATGATTTTTTGAATTTTCTCAGTTTCTGTTGTTATGTCTCCCTTTTCAGTTCTGATTTTATTAATTTGGATACTGTCTCTGTGACTTCTAGTTAGTCTGGCTAAGAGTTTATCTATCTTGTTGATTTTCTCAAAGAACTAGTTTCTGGTTTTGTTGATTCTTCGTATAGTTCCTTTTGTTTCTACTTGGTTGATTTCAGCCCTGAGTTTGATTATTTCCTGCCATCTACTCCTCTTGTGTGTATTTGCTTCTTTTTGTTCTAGAGTTTTCAGGTGTGCTGTCAAGCTGCTAGTGTATGCTCTCTCCAGTTTCTTTTTGTAAATGAGTTTTCCCCTTAGCACTGCTTCCATTGTGTCCCATAAGTTTTGTTATGACGAGCCTTCATTTTCATTAAATTCTAAAAAGTCTTTAATTTCTTTCTTTATTTCTTCCTTGACCAAGTCATCACTGAGTAGAGCATTGTTCACTTTCCACGTGTATGTGGGCTTTCCGTTGTTTTTGTTATTATTGAAGACCAGCCTTAGTCCGTAGGATGCAATGGTTTATTTCAATCTTTTTGTATCTGTTGAGGCCTGCTTTGTTCTATAGATATCCATTAAATCCATTTGGCTCATAACTTACGTTAATTCTACTGTGTCTCTGTTTAGTTTCTGTTTCCATGATCTGTCCATTGCTGAGAATGGGGTGTTGAAATCCCCCACTCTTATTGTGTGAGGTTCAGTGTGTGCTTTGAGTTAGTAAATTTTCTTTTATTAATGTGGGTGCCCTTGCATTTGGGGCATAGACATAAATGAGCAGAGTGGGCAATAAACAACAGAAAATTGAAAGCATACCAGATCTCCCCGAGTAAGTATCAACCAACTAATACAATTTTATTTCCTTGTTACTATTCTGCCAGATCCTGAGTTCCTCTCTGTGTCTCTGTCTCTTTAGTCCTCCCTCCCTTTCACTCTTTCCCTCCTCTGATTAACACAGTGTATAGTAAAGTGTGTAACACATATTGAAATTTTTCTCTGAACAGCAAACTTCTTATTTTCTATTCACATCAGCAAACTGAAGTCCTGCTCAGTCTGTGTCCATTCCCCCCTCCACTCAGTATGTTATGCAAGTATTTTGCCTTGCAGGTTGACCACGGGTGTTTAGCTTGACATGTTTGTTTTTATTCCACCCCCCATCCCCAGGTTTGAATAAATGTACTCATTCAGAATGTTGTCATTTGCATTCAGCCCGCCCTTCGCACTCCTTCCAATCTCTTTTGATGAGTGGAAGATCTTGATTTTCATACAGCTCTGCTCCGATCTTGTGGCAAACACCCCTGCCCTGTGTAGGTCATCAAGATAACCTTGCATTGAACACTGCAGAAGCTTCATCTTGTTTTGAATCTAGACTGCAGCTAGAATTGACTGTTTTTGGTGATATCAATAGGTGAAATAATAGATTATTCAGTCTATCATTATGAATACCCAGTATCCCAGGACTGTTTACTGGGGAGCCATGCTTTCTCAGAGTCCTGTAATTTCTCCTTGTTGTCAGTCAAGCATTCATGCAGAAGAGGGATTCTTTCTGGTTTCTAGCCTAGACTGCTCATCTATTCTTCACTGTGCAGTGGCTACAGTTACTGAGATTTATACTAGAACTTGATATTCAAGGGAACAAAAGGCATCCCCCCAACCCCCCGTTTTCCTGCTCCTCTTCTGCTTTCTCCTCTTTCTTGGAGGCTTACCTGGTTGTCATCACTACCCCAACAAGAGCCAAGTTTTTTTTAAACAGCAGCTGTTTATAAACAATACAAACCAGCAAGAATATTATAATGGGATTTTATTTAGTGTGTAATTAGATCAATATGAAGAACATTGCCTATATGATCCTGGGCCTTTTAAACTACAAGCAGAGTATTATCAGGATGTTTTAAGTTATCTTGGATTTCTCCTATTAACAACATCTACTTTTCTGGATCTTACTTTCTCTTTCTTGTGCATTAAAATGTAGTTGATATGCCAGGCATAGTGGCACATGGAAGGCAGAGGCAGAGAGGCAGAAAGGCAGAGAGGCAGAAAGGCAGAGAGGCAGAGAGAGAGGCAGAGAGAGAGGCAGAGAGAGAGGCAGAGAGAGAGGCAGAGAGAGAGGCAGAGAGAGAGGCAGAGAGAGAGGCAGAGAGAGAGGCAGAGAGAGAGGCAGAGAGAGAGGCAGAGAGAGAGGCAGAGAGAGAGGCAGAGAGGCAGAGAGGCAGAGAGGCAGAGAGGCAGAGAGGCAGAGAGGCAGAGAGGCAGAGAGGCAGAGAGGCAGAGAGGCAGAGAGGCAGAGAGGCAGAGAGGCAGAGAGGCAGAGAGGCAGAGAGGCAGAGAGGCAGAGAGGCAGAGAGGCAGAGAGGCAGAGAGGCAGAGAGGCAGAGAGGCAGAGAGGCAGAGAGGCAGAGAGGCAGAGAGGCAGAGAGGCAGAGAGGCAGAGGAGAGAGAGGCAGAGAGGCAGAGAGAGAGAGAGGCAGGTGGATCTCTATGAGTTTGAGTCCAGCCTGGCTTGTATAGAGAGTTCCACAGCTCTGTGTGTGTGCAGTGTTTCATGTCTTGGAGATAGTGTTTCATGCTTGTCCTCTCTGACCTCTGGCTCCTACAACCGTTCTGCCTGCTCTTCTGCAGTACTGCCTGGTCCTCAAGGGAGAGTGCTGATTCTCTCTTGGAGTTGGGCATTCCACTGACTTAATTAATTAAATTTGACTTATTAGTTAGTTGCCTCTCTGGGTTTACACACACATAAATTTACTTTAGAGTTTTTACATTGATTTCTATTTAGCTAAATTCTATTGTCATCAATATAATTTTAAGTGTCAAAATTAGAATAAATTAGCTAATACATATTAAATTATACTATAGACAATAACCCAGTAGATATAATAGGGTATAGACAAAGAGACACAAAACATTTAAACTTTAAAAGTTTGTCAAAGTTTGTTGAATTTCACTTTATATTTATACTATACCATATCCTATACCTTTCAACATTTAAAAACCCTTTTGGCAATATTATAGTTGGTTATTATTTAACCAACCATAATATGTTAAATAATTCATATTTTTTGTGTATTTGATTTGCTAAGCTAGAAATTGGCTGTTTGCAATTCAACATTATGACTGTGGCACTGTTTGTAACTGTGACATTCCATGCTTCAGACAATGGCTTTTAAGCAAATGAATTAGAATGTATTTTCCAAGTGAATATTTTTTTATTGTGGACTGTTATTTTTCTCTTACGGTACTTCTTGGGAGTCTAGGTCTGTTAGTGTAATGGCACATTCCTTTTAATCAGTGTTTACAGGTATTTTTTTTCCCCCATCTACTTTTACACTCTATATGTTGATGTTTTTTGGTATGTCTTTTCTTATTTTTTGGTTGGGGGAAATTTCATACTTTAATTCTAAAATGTAGCTCATTTTTATGTACTGTCTTCTGTTCTTTCTCATCACACGTGATCTTCTTTTCGATTGACACACACCCCTTCATTATACACAGAGTGTCTACTTAGGTGCACGTCAAGTCAAAAGTTGTAGTGTTTTCCTCTATCACCCTGCACCTTATGTTTTGAGACAGGGTTTCTCCTTCAATCTGAGAAGA